>NC_088306.1:12103328-12225339 GCF_032854445.1 Liolophura sinensis
AAAATATGACTAAAATTCTAAACTTAAAACTCTCAAAATGCAAGTGTATAAACATTCATAAAGAATCTACCTAACATCGAGAAAGAAAAAGTTCAAAGGTCATGCCACGATACAACAATATAATTAACCACACTGTCAATATAGATCTGCAGATAAGCAATAAAGTGTCCAGTAAAAAAAATGACACCATTAATGTACAAAATGTTTTGGTTCACTCTAAGATTGACAGGTTAACTAAGATTAACAGGTTAACTCTAAGACTGACAGGTTACCTAAGATTGACAGGTTCACTAAGATTGACAGGTTAACCCTAAGAATGATTGGTTAACTCTGATTGATAGATTAACTCTTAGATTGATAGGTTAACTCTTAGACTGATAGGTTAACCCTAAGATTGGCAGGTTAACCCTAAGATTGACAGGTTGACTCTAAGGCTGACAGGTTCACTAAGATTGACAGGTTAACCCTAAGATTAACGAGTTACCTCTAAGATTCACACATTAACTAAGATTGACAAGTTAACCCTAAGATTGACAGGTTAACCCTAAGATTGACAGGTTAACTCTAAAATTGACAGGTTAACCCTAAGATTGACAGGTTAACCCTAAGATTGATAAATTAACTAAGATTGACAGGTTAACTCTAAGATTGACAGGTTCACTAAGATTGACAGGCTCACTAAGATTGACAGGTTATCTAAGATTGACAGGCTAACCCTAAGACTGACAGCTTAACCCTAAGATTGACAGGTTAACTAAGATTGACAGGTTAACCCTAAGGTTGACAGGTTAACCCTAAGATTGACAGGTTAACTAAGATTAACAGGTTAACTCTTAGACTGACAGGTTAACTAAGATTAACAGGTTAACTCTTAGACTGACAGGTTAACTAAGATTGACAGGTTAAATCTAAGATTGACAGGTTAACTAAGATTGACAGGTTAACTAAGATTGACAGGTTAACTCTTAGACTGACAGGTTAACTCTAAGATTGACAGGTTAACTCTAAGATTGACAGGTTAACTCTTAGACTGACAGGTTAACTCTAAGATTGACAGGTTAACTAAGATTGACAGGTTAACTAAGATTGACAGGTTAACTAAGATTGACAGGTTAACCCTAAGACTGACAGGTTAACCCTAAGATTGACAGGTTAACCCTAAGATTGACAGGTTAACCCTAAGATTTACAGGTTAACCCTAAGATTGACAGGTTAACTAAGATTGACAGGTTGATTGACAGGTTAGCTAAGATTGACAGGTTAACTAAGATTGACAGGTTAACTCTTAGACTGACAGGTTAACTAAGATTGACATGTTAACTAAGATTGATAGGTTAACTAAGATTGACAGGTTAACCCTAAGATTGACAGGTTAACTAAGATTGACAGGTTAACTCTACGATTGACAGGTTAACTAAGACTGACAGGTTAACTCGCAGATTGACAGGTTAACTAAGACTGACAGGTTAACTCTTACACTGACAGGTTAACTCCAAGATTGACAGGTTAACTAAGATTGATAGGTTAACCCTAAGATTGACAGGTTAACCCTAAGATTGACAGGTTAACTAAGATTGACAGGTTAACTGAGATTGACAGGTTAACGCTAAGATTGATAGGTTAACTCTTAGATTGACAGGTTAACTCTAAGACTGACAGGTTAACTAAGATTGACAGGTTAACTCTAAGAATGACAGGTTAACTAAGATTGACAGGTTAACTCTAAGATTGATAGCTTAACTAAGATTGACAGGTTAACCCTAAGATTGACAGGTTAACTAAGATTGACAGGTTAACTCTTAGATTGACAGGTTAACTCTAAGGTTGACAGGTTAACTAAGATTGACAGGTTAACTAAGATTGATAGTTTAACTAAGATTGACAGGTTAACCCTGAGATTGACAGGTTAACTAAGATTGACAGGTTGACCTAGCTGAACTGTGTTGAGCCCACAATCCTCAGGATTATAGCCTATTCTTCATTCCAAGAGTACGGTACAATTAAAAAATTTCCACAGATATGGTTTGACGTAGTTCCTACTTTCTACCCTCTTTCATGTCTTTATACAGAAATAAAAGCATCACTGTACTAAGCAGATCAGCAAATTTGTGGGGAGATGGATGGCAAAGGGAGTCAGCCATGTATATTTATTTTGCTGATTGGTATTTAGTATGCTATATTTTAGAATATTTTATTTATACAAGGGCTGCCAGCATTATGATGGGAGGAAACCGAATGAGAAAACGAATATGAGTGAGTGATCATACCTAACTGAAGAAAAAAACAATAAGCTAACTGGAGCTTGAAAACATAAATGTATATATGTAATTATGACTTCATTACGACACACACATTTATGTCCATACTGTTCTTTCTGGTCCAGGTTTCATGGACATTCTTGGTGTTGACAATCATATAAATGAATAAATAAAATTTCACTGATGTAAGATGCTACAAGAATTTTTGAATTTGCATTTTTTTTTTCTAACTGAGCTAATTAGAAACTGTACAAGGTGGGCAAGAACACTACCCAACTGTGGCAAGTATTTCTACAATTTCATACAAACTATTGATACAAATTCAAACCATACTACTGCTAACAGTCTACAAGGTGGACTCCATTAAACTACATGGTAATTCCACTAAATGTTAACACAGTCCAACTCACTTCTTCAGCCATGTTCCAACAATCTGTTCAGAGAGGCCTGTCTGATAGATATCTGCTGTGTCCAAAAAGTTGCCCCCCATTTCTGCATATTTATCCATGACGGCATGAGAATCTTGTTCATTGATGTTGGATGGTCGCCCGTTCTGTGTAATAAATATACATCACGTTGAAAGCATAAGTGAAATACTGTAAGCACAAATATTCTTCTGACTGCTGCAAATAATCAAGGTGAACATTATGTTTTATCCCTAATTAACATTCTCCCTTGAATGTACACATTAATTATGTATGTGGTAATTTTTAGCCTTTATATAAGTAGCTAAACAATTAGTTTGATATCAAAAACAGGATGCAAAAAAGGAATAATACCGAAAACACTGGTGTAGTTAATTTGAATTTGCGTAATATCACTTTGTGATATTTGGTATATAATGGTGAATAAGTCAATCAACAAAACTGATAAGGCCTACTTCTTGTGAGTTGATGGAGATGTTTGTGTACGTGCTAATAAAGTATGTCATATGTTCTGGTGAATCTTATCAAAGCCCACGTGTGTCTGTATATTTATTATAACAGTCTAATAGAGACTGAACCCCTGTAAACTGAACTTCGTGACCTAATTATCTCTTTCTAATACTACAAGCTAGGCAAAATATAAAATAGTTGTTTCCTGATCCAAAAGCACTTTGCAGCAATTAAGGGTTAAGATGTAGATTAGCTTCGAAATCATGAATAATCTTATCTAAGGTAATCAGGAGTGTCTAACCTGCACTAGTGTGAAGTATGACACACTGGACATGAGTGCTTTCAAAACTACTTTGAATTACCGGTATCTGCCCGAATGTCATTGTCCCCAAACAGATGTTGGAGACCTTCAGGCCAGAGTTGCCAAGGTAATTGTAAAGTACACGTGGTGAAGACATTTTCTAAGGTCTTAATCGCTTAACAATTAAAAGACGTTCCACAAGCTGTTGTCACTGGCAGAAGCTATCAGCGTCAGCTGGGACACCCCACGTGGTCAAAGTACACGCCCCCTACCGCGATGCTCACACTCATAAGTTCCAAAACAAACACATTTAATTAAAATATGTGTAGTGCATTTGATGTAAGCGGTTGGAGCTGACATAAGGTTTTATTACAAATATTAATCCGCATGATGACATGATAACCGTTACAGTAAAAATTTTTAGTTTGAGTTTACACCGTGTTCAGAGTGATCACGCAGCGCCGTCTGGTGGTGAGAGACTTGTACTTTTCGAGTTGTGCCATGAAGCTGTTGTAATCCCGTTTACTGTCATTTCTGCTTTTAAATCGTTTCCTTGCTACAGTTAAAGATGTCTGGCACGGTGGAAAAGATAGATATGTCCTTAGGTGAGTATGCCGATTTCGTCGATTTTGTTTCTAGGGAGAAATATTCACTGTCAGAAAGGCGTGGTGGTCTAGAGAGGGAAGCGCGCTTGTGGACTGCAACAACAACACTACAGTAAACTCGTAACTTATTAAACTCGTTTATTAAACATATGTACCTGTTGAAGTACCACATCCTGTGTTGAATATAGTGAAAGGAAATAGTCCCGTATGATGTCTAAGGTATTTGTGTGCAATAACTTTAACTATTTCACAGTGCCACATATCAGTATCGTGTTTTAGTGCTACTCTAGTCTACATAGTTCTGTAGGGCTGGGAGCACGTGTACCCAAGACCCTGGCATAAATCCGACAAGCCCGGTCATACCACTGTATGCGTACTTTATTTATAAAGAAGGACAAGGTCTGAATCAAAGTTTTACGAATCATTTTATAAATAAAACATCTCTCTGTTAGTTTTGGCATTCATCTGTACTCCATGGTGTTCTGCTTGTGTCATGCAGCCAGCAGTTTATCAAAAACTTCGACAGAGCTGAATGAATCAAAACATCATCTTTTATATACTGGTAAGGTTGTGGAATGTAACTCGTGCATCAAGCAACATGAAATGTTGATTTCTGCATACGATCCATCTCTTTCTATCGCTTTTGACTGTTCAACATCAGGTAAACTTCAGGCCAAATCTTTGTTGTAAATGAAGGAGCATGAGTGATAATAATGTCCAAAGAGACTTGAATTTTAATTGAGACATTTTAAAATGCACTAATATGTGTGATGGTCTGCAAATTACTGTACTTACATAATTGTGCAGGTATCATTGTATTTTTATATTTTGATTTTATTGTGCCCTTGTTGTAGATGACATCATTAAGCTGAACAAGAGGAATCTCGCTGCCAGCGGTCGTGGTGGGCGAGGTGCCGGCCGTGGGAGGGGGCGTGGTAGAGGGGATGCAAGAGGTCGAGGCGGTGCCACAGGTCGAGGCGGTGCCAATGTTCGAGGGGGTTCCACAGGTCGAGGGGGTGCCACTGGTCGAGGGGGTGGTGCAGGCCATAGGGCTTTGCGAGAAAGACGGCTTAGTGGGATCAGTCCACTACACAGATCTGACAAAAAAACGGTTTGTTTTCACCAAGTGCTTGTTTCCTGAACTGCTTTTTGTGCCAGAATCTGGTCTACTCTGTATCGGTTATTATCAGTGTTCATGTTGATCTGTTCAGCTTATCACAAAGCAGTAGTACGTCTTGAGGAAGTACTTTAAAATCCTTGGCCCGTATTTATCAAGCAGCTTCAAACTTCAGTCACACATTGCAAGTGCTTGAAAAACAAAGAACAGGAAAGAACTCAAATATGGTTGTTTCATTGTTTCTGCTCTAAAGAATTGATGTTTAAATTTTAAACCTCTTGGACGCAAGCATTTTAATTGTACATGTAACTGTGTTGATAAATATGGGCCCTTTTAAATAGATGCATACCCAAGCAAATTTGTGGAAATTATCAGTTGTCTCCCCTTATGTATAAGGTATGGCTCTATCCTGTAAGTAATTTTCATCTACCTGTTCCAAGTAAACTGTTTTGATAGTATTATCTATTGTGTATCTCTTGATTGCAGACTATATACACACGTGGTCGGGGAAGGTTCATAAGAGGCACTAGTCGAGGAGCGAGAGGTTCAAGAGGGGGAAGAGGTGTAGCGCGGGGGCTACAGAGGGGGCAGCTCACAGGCCTCCGTCGAGGCAACAATTACAGTCGAGGCCGGGGTGCTGGAGCAAAGTATACCCCCAGGGGTCAGGGCAGCAAGCGAGGATTCAACACCAGGCTCTCCACAGCTAATGGCAGTGTGGTTGGTTCTCGCAGCAGAGGAACGAGGGGGTGTGACACGAGGAAGGGGTCGTGGCAGGGGCGGTGCCATGATCAGCCAGCAGAAAGAGGCCATGGTAGAAGTGATCAGGAAAGCCAAGCGAACTCTGCAGCAACTCAACGCTCAACAGAAGCGACAGAATTTGATGGCACAGAAGAGAGGCATTGTAAGCAAAGCATATAACACCTTTGACTGACATCTAGCAGAGCTGTTACTCTAAATGACTTCAAATTTCAACCCTAAAAGTTCATTTTTAGAGGCAAGTATGTCCCCTTAATATTATTTTTGGTACTAAAACTTACAATTTTCAAGTAAAATATCATCGCATGTTCCAAGCAGACCTCAAAACACCTTTCTAAACTCGATAGAACTCGTGGAATCGGTAAAAATGGGCAAAGTAGTCATGGATGAAATTTGTGGTCATTTAGGGTAGTTGTGCAAGTAAAATACAAAGCTTATTGATAACAACTTGTAGATTTATTAGATGGCAGCACTTCAGTCTCATCTCCAGATGTGCCATCTGATGAACCAAGAATGTTGTAACCCATAATCAAATTGTTATTCTCTTAGCATTACATATATTGACATTTTTCAAACTATTTTCACGTATCTCCTTGCCAGTGTGTAGTATTTATATACAGCTTACGTGAGTCGTGGGTTTCCATTGTTCCCGTGACCTTGGTGGTGAGAATCCATCAATGGTGTGGTCTTACATGATGTTCTCATGAAACCACTTTGTCTCCATCAATATAACATACATGTCTAACACGTGGGTGGGTTCACCAGTAACTCACCCAAGGTTGGTGGTTTACTCTGAGCTGTCTGGTTTCATCTACCCGTAAACATGTATGCATCATTTAAGTGAAAGTATTCTTATAAACACCAGGTACAGAATATATAGGTAGTAAGGCTCTTGTCATTTTCTCTCCACTCCTTCGTTCAATCTGCCAATCATGTACATGTCTTTTTCAAATTTGCATGAGGACTCAGATTTTGGGATAAAATGGCAGAAATAATATGAAGGTACAGACAAATTGTATTGTTGATAAAGTTGTTGTCATGCGATTTATGTTTGCCTGCTAAACTACCAAAAAATATCAAATTGTTGTTGATAAATTGATCACAGATTTCTAATTGTGCACTTGTGTATTTGTACAGCCCAAGGTTGTTGTAAACAGAGGATCTGAACCTCAGAGAAAACGACAGTAAGTCCTAGTTCTATGGTCCAGTGACATTGTTGTGTGGAGAAATGAAATAAAATAGATTAATTCATTTAGGGCTTGAGTGAGAGAAGATAAAATTTCTTGATAGTCTTTCTAAATCTGTGAAAAATTCTTGAAGTATTAAAGTATGTTTTGGCTGAGCTGTCCTGCTGAAAAAAACTAGGACCTTTCCTGTTACATTCCCTATGCTTGACATCACTGCCATCTCTAGACAAGTTTGGTCTTTCAACTCCCTGAAATAGACATGGTCTTGATCAGGCTCAGCCTCACCCCTAAAGCTTTCCATAACCTCTAATCACAAAATATAGCATTTATCAATATAAGTGCTTTAATTGTCCAATGAAGTTATATTTTATTTGTGTAGAAGGAAATGCATATATATCCAGTATTAACAAAAGTTTGGATGGGGGGTTTCCTTTTATTTTATTTGTGACATCACTTCCCATTTCATAACCTGAACTTATTGTTTGAGATTTCTGTCCTTAATTAGCTAGTTGTGGCATTGAGGTAAAACAAGGAAGGAAGTATGGTATCAGCTGCATTAATTACCTCCCCATATAGAGAGGATTGTACTTCGTGACATAAGACATGATGTAAGCTGAATCCTAGCTGTTGACAAATGACAGATTGATGACATAATAGCAGGAGGTTCAGAAATGTATTGAATTTGGCAATACAAAAACAGGCATGAATTAAGTGTTGGTCAATCAGTGTCTTTTCTCTGCTACTAGATGGCGCAAGCGTGGAGGTCAAAGGGTACAGCCTCAGAACCAATCACTGACTGACTCCACATTGGTGACTGTCAGCTTCAATAATCTGAACAAGTAAGATTACTTTGTATTCTCTTGTAGTTTCAGCTACATCTACATCTACTAGGCAGTGCCCCCATGGCCTAGTTGTTAGCTGAAGGATGACTTTTGAGGCTCACAAAAACAGTAATGCTGGCTTCCTCTCTGATTGTACATGGGAAGGTCTGTCAGTAACCTGCAGATGGCCTAGGTTTTAGCCTGGTTTTAGCCTGCTGTCGTCTCCTTCCATAATGCTGGGCGTCCTCATATCCTTGAGTATGGCATTAACACCAGTTGGATTAATAAATAAAGATATCTACATACAGTCCAGATGGTGCAGAGAACTATGAAAGAACAAATCAGATATGGGTGAATTTACTGTAAATGACTTAACATATCGCCCATTATAAAGTTGCAGAGCTGTGTTGATCTTATAAACAGGGGTTTGTTTGGAAGGTACTTGACTGAAAGTGTATTTCACTAGCAAAAGTGCTATTTGATGACATGTATTTCCCTCCAAAATGCACTTTTCTTAGTGAAGGTTTTGGTCAGATACAGCATGTGTTAAAGAGCTACTACAGGGTGAAGTCTTGTATGTCTTAAAAGCAGGGTTAAATGATAAGGACAGAAGTAGTCTGAATTGCTTTCCTAAATTGTACAGAACTTACAATGTATTAAAACTGCTGTCGTTTGGTTTCTGAGGATGACAGAGAAACAAAAGTTTTATGTCATGTCCAATTTTTGCCTGGTGTGATGTCGTGCAAGAACACTTGGCGTCACCCATTGCTGACATATAGCCACAAATGACATTGTACTTTCAAGCGTGCAGTTCAGCTCATTCCAGCTTGACAGCTTTACCTGATTCAGTGTCATAGAAGGATAGAAGGAATATCATCATGCCACATAAGAAAAATTTTATGGAATCTGCCCAAAAATTTGTTTTTGAGGACTCACTTACAGGGGATACTCGTAAATGGTTTTGAACCATTGTGTTGGTTCTGTTCCCTATGGTATCCTTCATACCACTTTAATATTTTTACCTGGTTTCTCTCCACACTGAAGTAGCACTTAAAATACATTTATTGTTAAAACTAGCAAGGCTTTATTAATGGGCGGCCAGGTGTACATGCTCGTAAACAAAGGTTGCATCACTTGATAGTGATGAGAGACAAATAATACCACTTATTTTGTCATTTTATATTGGATTTGGGGGCCTCCATGGCTCGGTGGATTAGCGTGCTAGCGCATCGTAATGACTCAGGAGTCTGTCACCAATGCGGTCACTGTGAGTTCAAGTCCAGCTCATACTGGCTTCCTCTCCGGCCATACGTGGGAAGGTCTTGCAGCAGCCTGCGGATGGTCGTGGGTTTCCCCCGGGCTTTGCCCGGTTTCCTCCCACCATAATGCTGGCCGCCATTGTATAAGTGAAATATTCTTGAGTATGGCGTAAAACACAAATCAAATAAATAAATAAATATATTGGATGTAATCTGGCAATTCTTCAGCAAATTTAGCTTTTCATTTACTTTTATATGAACTCTACACCAATCTTCTTCAGTAGCAAAAATCAACAGAGCCAGAGAGGGAAAAGGAAAAAGATCAGCCAAAGACTGAGACAACAAGTAGCAGTAAGTATAACCGTCAATGAAATATAGAAGCATCACCTGGAATTGGACATAGTTAATGAATTTCTGATTTAACTGTATATGAAAATTTAAAAGTTTTTAATGATATCTTGGTATGGGCTTATATGTTTGTTCGCGAAGCTTTACAGTAAAGGAAAGCTAAAATTTGAAGTAAGGTTCTGATGTTCATCATAAGGAATTAATTTTGGGAAATCTTTTGTCAGTAATCTTTTACTCATGGGTAAGAAGTATGATTCCAGCATTCAGCGTCATGATTAGAGCGGAAAGAACTTCCTGTGAGGTCAGAGTTCTTAAGCTAGTATGGTCCATAAAGCTCACCTTAGACTTCAAATGATTGCACGCCTTTAACTCTCTTCATAAATATCTAAATGATAAATGATAGTATATTTATGCATAGCTTTAAGTGGTCTATTTAGTGAGGCCTACTTTGATTTTTAGAAGTCTTTTAGTTTAAGGGACATTTATAAAGCATGATGCTCCCTAGATATATTAGTGAAACATGCAGATAGGGGTTTTCAGTATCAAATAATGAATTTAACAAGAAGTGAGTGTAACAAGCTTGATTCCTTTACCTAACAGGACTGGAAAGATGTATCAGTAATCTCATACATACTGTCAGCCTTGCAATTTGCATTGGTAGACTCTTATCAACATGATTTCATTTTGTGTAGAACACCACCAGCCAGTCTTCAACGAAGTCTTTGAATTACAGTACAGCTTTCAGTAATGACAAGGTGAGTGGGGTTTTGCTTCTTTGTGTCCATAGCTGAAGATGCTGTGATTAAATTTGGTATACCTGTACCCATGCATGGAAGGATTGTTATTTGGATGTATGTAAATCTGGCTAGAATGGTTAAGTTGTAGGCTCAATGCAACTAGCAGACCTGGGTGGGTGTTCAAATCCAGTTCTTGCTGGATGGGCTACCGCCTTCAGTCTCGGGGGATTGTGAGATACAAATGCCTTGAGAATGGTGATGGATTATTCTGAGCGCTCTAGTTTCCTCCGCCCATACAACTAAATCAAATAAAAATGAATTCTGACACGTGGCTCCAGTAACACATCATGACAACGCTAAGAACAGTCTGCTGCAAGAAGACATCTTTGTCATATGGCTGGAATAACCTGGGGAAAAGATCTTAAACCACCAATTATACAAACATACAGACATGGGCAGGTTTTATACCTGAGGCCTGTTTGTTCCTGAGCTTTGAACGTGTGCTAGCACTGTACTCTCACAGCTATCAGTGGAACAAAAAACCCCAAAAAATGAAAAGATTGTCTCTATAAATGTATTAAACAAAGAGCATTGTGTTGACCTTATGGTGCGACGGCTTTGTTCACCTGCCTCACCTGTGCAACCAGCACAGACAGAACATATTCCATACAGGTTCCCTCCACTCAGATTGGTGTTCTGCCTTTCCCGAACATCCACAACTGTTAATCAGATGCGACAACAGATGAAGAAAAAAAAAAGATTATGAAAGCAGGGAAAAAATGTGCATAAACTCAGAAATTTGTTTAATTTGGCTCATTTATATACACAAGCTGTTTTTTGTTTTCTTGTCCATTTCATCAGTTTTAGTAGAAATTACATGATTCTACTGTTAGATGTGAATTGACCTGTTGTTTTCATCTTCTGTCTTGATCTAGACGTCGTACACGTTAAACCAACGCTTTAGTGGGCAGACAAACCAACAACCAAGTGCTGTACCAGCTGGAAACAGACAGGTGTTCTTCTAGATGTACACCTGGTGTGTATCAGCAGAGGCAGCAGATGGCATTGGCTACTTGGGCAGTGGGCAGGCGAATACAAGGATTCTGTGACATATTTATGAAAGGTGATGAAGATCTGAAGAAGGGAAAGATGGTTATCAGGAAGTAACCATGGAGAGACATTTAACGGGAAAGGCTGTGATTTTTCACAGAGATGTGGACAGGTGTCCAAAACACAAGAGACAGTTCATGCATTGAGCTGTGATTTAGCTAATGTGCTTGTTTCACTTGCGGTACTAGACTGACTTATTCCAGTGTGAGAAAATCTCAGGTGTTATGTGGTAAAATTGTGCTGAGGATATTTTCACTACTCACAAGAGCACAGGCCAATCAGACGTACAGTAGTGTTTTAGCCAACAAGACTGCAGGCTCAGCCAATCAGATCCAGTGTTTTATTTCTCGAGACTGGAGGCTTGGCCAATCAGGTCAAGTGTATTGTTCAAGACTGCAAGCTTTGCGAAATAGACCCAGCTTTTCAAACTGGTTGGCAACACTCTTCTCTGTTCAAGGTAAAGAAAGTTGCTTGTGTTGTCCAGTTTGGGGTTAAAAATTCTGTAAGACAGATCAGAAGCTAGAGACCATGTGATCTCCTTTGTAACAAACGATGTTGGTGAAGAAAAGGCTCCTCCCAACATCATTGCTTAGGAAAATGCCTATTTTGGAATGGCTGTCAGCGATCTTGTGTCCCTTGGATTTGTAGAATTTTTGGCTTTTCAGATAACTGCTTTTCCAGCATTTCTGCAGATCTTACATGATGCTATTTTGTAAAACTAGGCCTAACTGGTCGCTAGCGAAGTGGAAAAAAGTTTTCCCCAATGCTTTAACATTGGGCGGCCATTTTGTTTGCGACATGATATAATTTTCACGTGACCTCCAACTTCTGAGCCGTGTTACAGAAAAGATAAGAGTGATTTTTATTTTAAGTTCTGTTTTGGCTAAAGCTGGAGTCCTTGACAGGCTGTGTGTGTATGTAGTAGCGATGGTTGATTTTGTTTCTTTGTTACGTTGAAATGTAATCATATCCAGGAATGGTCCGCATTTAACATTGAGACAAAACAGTCAAACAAATCTCCACAACACAACCCCAGCCTCTTGTGTGATACCACAACCAATCAAGGCACAAAAATGGGAAAAGTTTGGAATTTTATTGAGAAAGTAGGTTTTTATTGCATTTATCAGGTAGTAAATTTTTTAAATGATTTTAGTTAAGTGTGATAAGGTCAAGAAGATCATGTGTGTTCAATGATACTTTTGCTCATTTTAGCTGTTTAAATGTTACCGGATACGTTTTTTTTTTTTAAGCATAAATTTTACCCCCTGTTCTTGTTTGTACTGTCCCTGACTAATTATGTTGTTAGTTTGTAGTTCCAGTAATAAGGACATCTGAGTGGGTCTTGCAGGTGGGTAAAGCCTAGTCTGTTTCACCATCTCCTAGAAACCAAAGCCTATTATTCGCCAAACCAAGAGCTTTTGATCATATGCAACATGTCACATCATTGCAGTGCTTCATCTGTGGATCCTAATTTTCTCTGCAAGAGTCCAGAAATAGTGTAGGTGTAAGCACATGTTTATTAAAGATGCAAGGATAGAAACGTTTTATCATCAAATAGTGATGGGAAGTGAGGCCAGAAATCATGCATTCTGAAGTGTTTTACAATCATGTGATGTTAAGGCTAATTGAAAGTAAATGATGTTGATGTCATTAAAGAAAGCTCTGTATAAATCTTGTTCAGTTGAGCTTGACTTCACAGTTGAGCAGACAAATTTGGAGCCATAGGCACGTGTGATCAGAAAATGTTTTGGCCATAGCTGTAGTGATTCATACTGAAACACGTACAGCATAGCATGTTTGGTGTAATGCATTGTTACTTTGATGTTAATGTAAGTTTCAAAGGTAAACTATTTTGAGTTCTTGATGAGACATCAATCAGGCTGATTGATTAACAGAGGACATGTAGACTGTGAAATTAAGTCATGGACCATGCTACATCAAAGCAACTTGTCACAACCACAGTAGAACATGCTGGACACCACTGACTGGCCGTGGTGACGTGCGGCCACTGTGGTGAGATCGGTAGAACATGCTGGACACCACTGACTGGCCGTGGTGATGTGCGGCCACTGTGGTGAGATCGGTAGAACATGCTGGACACCACTGACTGGCTGTGGTGACGTGCGGCCACTGTGGTGAGATCGGTAGAACATGCTGGACACCACTGACTGGCCGTGGTGATGTGCGGCCACTGTGGTGAGATTGGTAGAACATGCTGGACACCACTGACTGGCCGTGGTGACGTGCGGCCACTGTGATGCGATCGGTAGAACATGCTGGACACCACTGACTGGCCGTGGTGATGTGCGGCCACTGTGGTGCGATCGGTAGAACATGCTGGACACCACTGACTGGCAGTGGTGACGTGCGGCCACTGTGGTGCGATCGGTAGAACATGCTGGACACCACTGACTGGCCGTGGTGATGTGCGGCCACTGTGGTGAGATCGGTAGAACATGCTGGACACCACTGACTGGCTGTGGTGACGTGTGGCTGCTGTGGTGATATCGATAGAACAGGCTGGACACCACTGACTGGCCGTGGTGACGCTTGGCTGCTGTGGTGAGATCGATAGAACATGTTGGACACCACTGACTGGCCGTGGTGACGCTTGGCTGCTGTGGAGAGATGGATAGAACATGTTGGACACCACTGACTGGCTGTTGTGACGTGCGGCTGCTATGGTTAGATTGGTAGAACATGCTGGACACCACTGACTGGCTGTGGTGATGTGCGGCTGCTGTGGTTAGATCGATAGAACATGCTGGACACCACTGACTGGCAGTGGTGACGCTCGGCTGCTGTGGTTAGATCGGTAGAACAGGCTGGACACCACTGACTGGCTGTGGTGAGGTTCGGCTGCTGTGGCGAGATCGGTAGAACATGCTGGACACCACTGACTGGCCGTGGTGACGCTCGGCTGCTGTGGTGAGATCGATAGAACATGCTGGACACCACTGACTGGCTGTGGTGAGATCGATAGAACATGCTGGACACCACTGTCTGGCTGTGGTTACGTGTCGCTGCTGTGGTGAGCTGGATAGAACCTGCTGGTCACCACTGACTGGCTGTGGTGAGGTTCGGCTGCTGTGGTGAGCTGGATAGAACCTGCTGGTCACCACTGACTGGCTGTGGTGAGCTGGATAGAACCTGCTGGACACCACTGACTGGCTGTGGTGAGATCGATAGAACAGGCTGGACACCACTGACTGGCTGTGGTTATGTGCCGCTGCTGTGGTGAGCTGGATAGAACCTGCTGGTCACCACTGACTGGCCGTGGTTACGTGCCGCTGCTGTGGTGAGCTGGATAGAACCTGCTGGTCACCACTGATTGGCTGTGGTGCGGTTCGGCTGCTGTGGTGAGCTGGATAAAACCTGCTGGTCACCACTGACTGGCCGTGGTTACGTGCCGCTGCTGTGGTGAGCTGGATAGAACCTACTGGTCACCACTGACTGGCTGTGGTGAGGTTCGGCTGCTGTGGTGAGCTGGATAGAACCTGCTGGTCACCACTGACTGGCTGTGGTGAGATCGATAGGTGCCTGCCTGTACAGGGTCCTGTGAGCAATTCTTAATGTTGTTGGGTTGGGACTATAATCCTTCACGTGGAAAGGAACTCTTAGTTACATGTGTGTGATTTATGCTATACTAGTATTCTGTGTGAAGTTTCTAGGTTTTTCCCTGTTACAGCTGAGCAAGGACACCAGAAAAGGATTATTATTCCTTCTTTGTTTAATACAATAAATTACTTTCATGTCATGTGGTTTTGGTTAGCTCCAGAGATATTATACTTAATGATATTTTGGTTAAAACAAAATACTTAACCATTTCTTAAAAGAAGCCAAAAGAAGTTCCAAAAATGGAGTGTAAATGCTGTAGTCTACATGTAGGTGTTCCTTGTTAACCTACTTCTTTCTGTCATTGTTGCAACCGTCCAATTTAAACTGTTACGATTAAGGGAGAGAATCATGTGCCAGTGTTTTGATAATGTTTAAGCAACTGTTTTCCCACTTAAAAGTTCAGTTATTAATCTTCAACACTTTTGAAACAAATGAATTTTGTTTTATACTTGTCAGTGGTCGTTGCTTAACCAGAGCTATCAGGTTTTGTTTTAGCTTATCACATTTGTTTTTTATTAACAGGTATTTTAGAAAAGTTTTGTACAACTTTTTTCGTCAAACAATGGTATTTTTAACGCGACAATTTTTAAATAGAAAATGTGAGAAAAGCTGGAAACAAACTCGTTTGTGATCAAACTGGAAGTGTATTACATGTTACGTCTAGAAAAAACCTAGTCTCGTGCACAGATCATTTGGACTTATCAAGGCTGTTATTGATTGTCCATCAAATCGCAATTAGAAAGTCACAACGAAATTATTTACATAATAAAGATTTTAAGAGAATATTCATGATTTCACGGATCAGCATTTTTATGTTAGTGAACGCTAGACAGCGTTATTTATGACAAATAAAAGTTATGAAAAATACATATAGAGCTGTTGCATGACCTACTTCTGGAAGCCATATTGGAGGACTGTACCTATAGCAGCCCATGTTAGCAGGGCTACTTGGCTATTGTTCTGCCAAGGTGATGACGTCACGTTGCAACCCCTCTTTTCATGGAATGACATCAGTACTACGTCATACTTGTTTATGATGTTACTGTGGTCAGACGAATTTTACAAGTTTTTGTAAGATTAGATGAAGTGGTACGCTATTCTCCTTACTTTGCCCCCTAAACAAATTGCTTTGACCTTTCAAATACCAAAAAAAAAAAAAAAAAAAAAGGGAAAAGAAAAACAATACAGGGGTATACATGTTGGTAAATCTTGTGAAAGTTAGCGCAGTTTTTTTTTTTTAGGATAGAAACATTCATACTCATTGTAATTGACATGTAAGCTTTGTTTATTTATATGTTCTTTTGGTTTTCTTTTCTTTATTTTCCATTCATCACGGTCTCAAACCATAATGCCATTTCTTTGCTTCAAGTTCTCATAGAATAGACCTCTATTCTACCTCCGTGTTTCAAATCCTTCATTCGTTTTTTTAATAAATCATGTATGTAATTCTTAAGGATGGGTTTTCTTATTTTATTTCTTGATCTGAAGGCAAATGTAATCATGTCCGATGAAACCGTTCACAGGCTGTGAAAACATGACTGATGCGCAAGGTGCTACGCATGCGCATTTCAATGCACGAGGAAGACCAAGAACACCATCTTCAACAAGAAGAACGTGAAAGATTGCGTTAAGGTTCGCGATATTCCTACTAACATGACTAAACCGATTCTATTAAATAGAATCGGCTCCTTGTGTGCTGTTTTACCTGTAGTAGCGGCTTGTTTGTATCGGTTTGTACACATCTGAAGAGAATTGTGAAACTTGCCAGGGGGTGTGAAGCCTAAATGGCAGTAAGTTGTTTGCAGGCAATTTTGCGTGTAAAGATGGCATTTGGAAAAGTGTTTGACATTCATTTTTTGAGAAAGACATTCTTACATTTAAGTCTCAATCGAAAAGTTATTCCAGATGTAGGACAGTTCATTTTTGAAAGAAAAAGAAAACAAACCAAAAACACGTCGTAGAAACCTGTTTCTTTCAAGGTATTCCCTACAATTACATAAAACCAGGCTAGCTGCTGAAAGGTTGCAGAAGGTATAGCGCCCACAGCTAAAAAAAGTCTATACGCTTTACGCTATCCCATGCGACAGACTGGCTGCACTCCGTGTTATTTTTATCAAAATTCCCAAATTGCCTTCGCACAATGCACTTAATAATATCATTTTTTGTGCTTTTAGCCAGTAAACATCAAAGCAAACAGTACAGTGACCCAGACCAACATAACCAAAGTGAAACGCAAAAAGTATGCGATGAGATTATAGAACAAAGTGTTGTGAGATTTATTTCAACAAAAAGCTTACTTCAATTTTCCCACGCAAAATTCAGTGTTTACAGTCAGATGTCTGACTATACTTACGCACATTTATCCGTCTGTTGTTGACAAACAAAAACAGCCCCGTTTGTCTTCTACAAACAAGTTGTTTATTATGTGCAGAGTGGAATCACCGGTACAGGCGTCCTCCAAGTGTCGCCGGTGACGCGTTCACTCTGGCTTTGGCACGATTGAGACGCGACTGACAGAAGCACAATGACCTTGCTGTAGACGGCTACAACTTTACAGCCCCTTCTAAACATGTATATGTCTTGTTCATTCATCTCTCATCGAACTACCCGCCTTCGGTTTGGAGCGAAAACACTCGGAAAAAAAGGATGATGTGTGGCCTAAATGTGTCCAAGCTAACCTTGTGAATCGTTGACACTGACGGTCTTTATTACTTATTTATTTATTTATTTCATTAGTGTTTTACGCCGTACTCAAGAATATTTCTCTTATTCGACGGCGGCCAGCAATATGGTGGGAGGAAACTGGGCAGAGCCCGGGGGAAATCCACGACCATCCGCAGGTTGCTGACAGACCTTCCCACTTAAGCGGTCTTTATCACAATAAATCCTTTGAATTAAAGTAAATACTTGTACATATCTAACAGAAAAAAGCGGGGAAAAACTGTCTGCTTTAGTTGATTTAAGCCATTTACAAAACGAACAGCTTTCCAATCTTTCGATTGACAAATTAGTGTGTAATGCCGCGAGCTTAGAGTTTTTCACTTATTCGACGCAGGGTAAGTTTATGGATGCAAGAAACATGGCTGCCCGGGGTTGACCTCTCTAGCAGGTACATGACAAACCTCTTATCCTACAGATGGTGGTGAAACGACAAGAACCTGATTCGAACTCGCGACTTTATCTTTGGTCAAAAGTCTGGGCCCGGTTGTTCAAGACTGTTTCAAGACTTAAAACCATGTCGCCAAGGTAACTGCGTACCAGTATACTAAATTTGAACTTAATCTGCTGCTGTTACTCTTTCACTGCATTGACTGCTGAATTTTGCTAAAATCTTACATATAAAGTATGATTTAATACCAGTATTCGTTAATACACTTTCGAACAACTGGGCCCTGATGACCGCAGCGATCTCTCGCTTTAACGACCAGAACAGACAAGGCCCCGTCTAGTGTATGAACCATACATTTAGTTTTACACCACGGCCAGGTTACTAAGATTTACGTTCAAGAAACTTTGAGCGATTTGGGCACGAAAAAGTAAGAACTATTTGTTTTCTTTGATATATTATGTTTTACGGGTGGAGGAAAGTTGGTATACGACCGTCCTTTGGCAAGGCACTGGTGAGCTTTTCCACGTGCATATAACGTACAGACGTGCACACCGAACAGGTGGAATACAAAAGTTACACAACACAAACGGCCACACGGGCGTCGTCGACTACATGCACGTGTTGTTACCACGGCTCCACTATTTAACAGGGAGAGCAGGGGAATCTTTATTCCCTAATTTTTCGAAAATTTGGGAAAGATTTTTGTAGTGTTGAAAATATAATAATACATTTGTTTACCAGCCCTTTGGAAAAGATATGAGAATGTTGTTAATTAGGTGGTCTAAACATGTGAGAAAAAAGAAACTCACTATTCCTGCTAGAATTACACATATATACTTTGAATAAAATGAGCACATCAGGTGCCCCAAATTGTAGAAGAAATAGTGTAATAAGATGTTGGGATTTGTTGTACGTATTAAAAATAAAATACGTGAACATCATACAAATCTAACCCCCCTCCTCCTCACCCCCAAATATCTCAGACTGACATAAATTATATTAGTTATCCTATCGCATCTTTATTAATGTACAGAAAAAAAATATCTGTTATGTACCCGTTCACCTGTAGTAAAATATGCAAGGAATAGATTCTTACGCGTGGGCGTAAACTCGATTTTCAACTAGATCATACTGAACAAGGATGTGGACAAGACTGGTTTATAGCTGGACAATTAAGTAAGTTAATATAATTACATTGGGGGAAAAAGGACACCAATCGCAAAGGGAGAAAATTGGGTTAATACATTAATATATACGACTGTTATGCATGCAAAATAGATTCTGACGTGTTTTGTACAAAGTTAGCTGTAATTGTTTACTGGTTAATGTTATTTGGTGTACACATTTATGGTCTTGGGTAGGCGCTTGAAGTTTTACACTGTGGTGGAAATTATTCTTTCAATTCTTATTTATTCATACACTATATTGTTGCTGGGGGCCTCCGTGGCTCAGCGCTAGCGCGGCGTAATGACCCAGGAGCCTCTCACCAATGCGGTCGCTGTGAGTTCAAGTCCAGCTCATGCTGGCTTCCTCTCCGGCCGTACGTGGGAAGGTCTGCCAGCAACCTGCGGATGGTCGTGGGGTTCCCCGGGCTCTGCCCGGTTTCCACCCACCATAATGCTGGCCGTCGTCGTATAAGTGAAATATTCTTGAGTATGGCGTAAAACACCAATCAGATAAATAAATAAGTATTGTTGCTTACATCGTACTCAAGGATATTTCATTTGTACAACGGCAGTGAGTATTGTTGAGTTAAGTGTCACTGAGCCCATTGGCTCTCGACCAATGAGGTCACAGGCTCGATCCCAGTTCTCGCTTATTTCGTTTGCGGATGTAGGGGGAGAGACATGTTGTGTATCGAATGAAAGGTCATGGTTTTTCTCTGGTTTCTTCTATCCACAACGTTCCCGGGACTACCAAGACACGATCATCGGAGCGTCACAGCTGGAGCTCTAGAATGATTGAGTCGTGCGTAGCAGTATTTTAGCCATATCGTGGCGAGAAAACCCTAAATCCATGGAGGTAACGGTTGAAGTCTTCTGTGGCAAGGCATTAAGCCTCAGCCAAATAAATAACGAGAATAAATCACAGGACGGCAACTGTTCTGTGCTTGTGTACATGCGCTTATTGGTCCAAAACTGGATGGGCAAAGTTTGTCACAATCACATTTGACTGTTCCATGATTGTGTACTTCTCGGTCCAAAACTGCATGGGTAAAACTCGTCACATTCGGCTGTGACGGCCCGACGATGGTATACCTCTCGGTCCACAAGTGGTGAAATATTGTCACATTCAGCCGTGACGCTCCGACGATGTTGTTCTTCTCGGTCCACAAGTGGGTAAAGTTTGTCACATTCAGCCTTGACGCTCGAACGATGGTGTACTTCTCGGTCCACAAGTGGGTAAAGTTTGTCACATTCAGTCGTGACGCTCCAACGAAGGTGTACTTCTCGGTCCACATGTGGGTAAAGTTTGTCACATTCAGTCGTGACGCTCCAACGGTGGTGTACTACTCGGTCCACAACTGGTTAAAGTTTGTCACATTTAGCCGTGACGTTCGGACGATGTTGTACTTCTCGGTCCACAAGTGGGTAAAGTTTGTCACATTCAGCTGTGACGCTCCAACGATGGTGTACTACTCGGTCCACAACTGGTTAAAGTTTGTCACATTCTGTCGTGACGTTCCGACGATGGTGTACTACTCGGTCCACAACTGGTTAAAGTTTGTCACATTTAGCCCTGACGCTCCGATGATACTTCTCGGTCCAAAACTGGATGGGTAAAACATGTCACATTCAGCTGTGACGGCCCGACGATGGTGTACCTCTGGGATTTTACATCACTAGATTACTACAAAGGACATTTGACCTCGTTATAAATACAAGTCAATCTGTATGTCTACAGTAATGCCTTGAAAACATGTCCGCAATTGTATTTAAAAAAACCCCACAGAAAACAAAACAATACACCCCCTTTTTTTTTAATTCGACTTATAAATAAGACGAATTTTTGGAGGTAAACAATGATGAATATTATTGCTTAACGTTTTTTTTTTGGGCATTTGGTACATCGTCTCATAAGCACGTCTGTGGAACATATCCACAAATTCGGTTCACTGATAAATAAACACCTAGCCTCTATGTGTTCGCGTATGATGTATACTTTTATCTGAAACAATATGAATTAATTATAACTGTGTTTAATTTGTGACATGTTAAAATTAAACGTCGAGTGCTATATAATAAAGCACAAACACGTCATGTTTGATTCAGTGAGAGTTTGGGCCTAATTAGCAGTATTATAACAGGCTTAAATGTACAAAATACTTGTTTATAATGTTGTAATTGTCGCTAATTAACATCACAGCAGGCGTGGGAGGCGTCAGTTGTGCTATATAGTCAGAGAATGCGATGTTTTCTGTCAGACTATACGACAGGTGCTAATAAACTCTAACAGTTCACTGTGTCGCGAAACTGTTTGACATCCTTACTGACGCATACGCCTGGTAATTACGAAAAAATCATCTTTTCGCCTGATTGCATATACTATTATACTCTCACAAATTAGTTTATTGATATAAATATATGCGGTCCTATACACACGCATTCATCAAAACATAAAGTAATTTGCATCCTGTCGCGTGTTTAGTGCACATTGTTAGAACCGCTAAAAGCGCTGATCTTAAGAAATTAAATAAATGAAATTCTTTTAATGTTCGTCAGAATAAAGAAGACAAACTCGCGTGACAACAAAAATTAAATTGTTCTTTCAGGCACAAATAACAAATCTTCTCTTGTTAACGTCAAAATATATATTCAAAAATGAGGCTATTAAAAAACAAAACAAAAAGAGCTTTGGTGGTTTAATTTACAGCTATAGTTTCTGCACCCAGTATATATATGATATGGCTGATTTTCCTCTACATACTTGTAGGGTAACACTGTTGGCCAATGAGACTTCCACTAAAATTAACAATCTAGAATTAACAACATTATTCTTAATATGTAAGTTATTTGTATGTATACACATGTATAAGTAGAAGTTCTGAGCGTTTTGTGTTCCTTAGCCAGTGATGAAGGTAGATATGTACAGAGTACCTGTGTATCTGTTGTCTAACATGCAACATGGCGTGTCGCAAAATACCAGTTCCCTAAATACGTATAAAATACAAGGTCCCTAAATACCTATAAAATATCAACTTATGTCTGATCAAACAAAGTAGATAAACCAATTTAGGGGCGAATCTGTTTCAGTTAACTAGAAGCACGTTAATTGCTTTGCATATAATTATATGCCGTTACTGTCATCCACAAATTACAATCGTACAGGAGGCATGGAATTATAACGAATGCTATCTAAATATCAAGGCTGTACACGAATGCTGTTTGACGTGTAGCCATGCTAACTCATGGCAAACGGACTTCTCAATGGCCTAGTGATATATAGAGTTTTATTCAACCATATCACCGGTCTTTAGAGCAGAGAGATCGTGATTCGAGCCGCTGACTGATTGTTCGGCTGTGGCTTGGTACCAGGAACTCTTGCCGTGTAATATGCGAGTTGCAATGGTTCTTCTGGGTCTTCCTCGCGGTTTCCTCATGCTCGGGTCCATCCCTAGGTTTCCTCATACATGGGTCTATCCCCCGGTTTCCTCCATGGTCTATCAAGATATTTTCTCTGGTGTCTATCATCGAAGTTTCCCGCGATATATATCATCGTGTTTACTGTGGTTCCATCCTCTGGAGGTCTCTTTCGTGTTTCCTCCACGGTCTACCACTGAGGTTTCCTCAAGGGTCTGTCACTGAAGTTTGTTCCGGGATCTGTCATCCATGGTATCCTCTGTGGTCTGTCATCACAGTATCCTTCAGGGTATGTCTTTCCGGTGTTATCCGGGGTTATCATCGTCGGTTTCCCTTTTGTGACCTACAATCGGTGGTTTCCCCCGTGATTCCTTACTCACGACAGAACATAAGTCAAGTTTTCTTTAATACAGACCTGCCGTGTAATCTAAAAAGCAAACTACGGGACAATGATCCTGATACAGTTTTAAGCCATTCTTAATACAATTTTAAACCATTGTGAGAGCAATTGTGTTTCTTTATTTCCTGACATTTTTGCAAAAGATCAGATTAAAGGGGGAAGGGCCTCGTAAGTAAAGTGGCTAGACCAGACCACGCAACGTTACATTTTTAGTTGATCTTTAGTCTTAAATAATGTATCGGCACGCCATTTCGAGGTCAACTGTGTTATATGGTCAGTGAATTAAATCGTAAAAATATCTGTTTTCGTATCACAATTTGGTAATTATACAATTTTAGTTACACACGCTTGTCAGTGCTGTGATATGTCTCTAACTGTTCACGTACCACGATACTGAAATCTGAAGCGAGTGATGACAATATATAGCGTGTACGGGATTCGAACCTTTGATTGCAGCATGTACGAATCTCGCACTCTGTATATATGTAGTACCCCGAACAGTGGCAGAGCCCTATATATATATTTGGTCATATATATGTATATCAGCATTTACTCATTTCTCTGAGGTCACATATATCAACACCATTATGGTGTAGATGATTATACACCTATGGTAGTATGAAGCTTACTCTTAGCTCTCGTGCACTTACTGTTTTCCGTTACCTGTGTCATATACACAACGAATAGTACATATATATATATATATATATACTATCCCTAAAGCATGCATCCGTCTAAAAGGGGCCTCCGTGGCTTAGTCGGTTAGCGCGCTAGCGCAGCGTAATGACCCAGGAGCCTCTCACCAATGCGGTCGCTCTGAGTTCAAGTCCAGCTCATGCTGGCTTCCTCTCCGGTCGTAAGTGGGAAGGTGTGCCAGCAACCTGCGGATGGTCGTGGGTTTCCCCCGGTCTCTGCCCGGTTTCCACCCACCATAATGCTGGCCGCCGTCGTATAAGTGAAATATTCTTGAGTACGGCGTAAAACACCAATCAAAAAAAAAAAAAAAAATCCGTCTAAAAAATGATGCTTGAAAGAAGATTTTCTGGGTGTGATCCATCACGAGAATAAAACTGACCTTCCATTTAATCAAACACAGCACGTCTCCAACCATATTCGCATGTATGAACGTTTTCATTGATTATCAAAAACTTAATTAATCTCGTTAATTAAAGTAACATTATGCCTTTATTCTTGCGTTAAACTCATTAAGCTGGTTTTCTCCCTAGCAGGTATGGTTTCACTTGCCTTCAGCCTAATTTGTCGCTATTTAATCACCTGATTTGATATAGATAAAAGCAGGTACCCCTTCATACAGTATAACTTCAAGATCTCATGGACAAGAATAATATCGGATTACCATAACAATATAAACCCGCCATTATTGGATGTCAAGCCTAAACAAGCAAACTAAATCTATTTCAGTTTTAGACCTCAACTCTTTATTTCAGTTTATTTATAAATCTGTAAGGGTAGTGACACCTCAAAATACTTTTAGTGTGTAAATGGGTTCTCGCCATAGGATTGAAAACTAAAATGCATATCAAAACAGTTAATCGGTGGAACAATATTTTATTTGATTCTAATATTTAAATGCGTAGACTCAAAAATGATACACAAAAATGGCAAAGAGAAATTAATCGATGCGATATATCGCGTTTATAATGTACATATGATAACTTAGTAAAGCTGGCGCGAATAAAAAACACCATTAGACTTTTAAGTTCCTACAGGAATATAAAAACAAACTGAAGCTTGGACAAAGAATCACTGATTGTTGTGAGGTGAGCAATTCGATGTTGAAAGCAACAGTAAACCAAAAACAAATATGAAGTTCTGTTTCTGATTCTATACCTTGTCTGAATCGTGTGTCAAGATGCCATAGAAGTGTATTTCTTTCAATGAAATGATTGGTACATGTACATTCTGGAGTAATGGGTTTTTTGATAATAGGCCTACAGATGTTTTGCCTCCTTGAGTATTTGCTTTGTTTAAGGATTTGTGAATACATTGATCTGTTCGAACAAAATCCGCCCTTCCTTCTAAGTTCTGAAGCCGCACACCTAACAAAACGGGCACCTGCCGAGATAACACGTGTAGGTCTAATAAGAGACATCTGTGATGAGATCAGATTGATTTTGAGATAATAAGACAAAGTCTCAGCTTATCTCCGAGTTAAGGCACAGGTGACAGACAATGTACAATGTTATACCTGTAAACACTGATACCTGTAAAATCTGGTCTCAACTCTGCATGCCTTTCACCTTCCGACGTAATAGGCCTTTATTCTTTAGTCAGGGATAAAAAGCTAGCTTTTATGGACTGAAGGAGTTAATCCGCGGGGTTACAAAAACATCGCTCGGTGTGGAGGCCGCAAGAATGAGCAACGTACACGACCAATTGAATGGCTAGTACCTTGTTCTTATGTTAATACAGTGCATGGTCTATAAATATATTCTACCTGGCTGCTGTGTTAAGAGAGCATATACATACATGCTTCTACAGCAGCTGATTTCTGCGTTTCCCTCGCGGCTGTTGTGCCTGCCCACGGGCTGTCCCAACACGGTGTAATATTCGCTATAATTTACACGTTCATTGATTAGGGCCATTGGCAGTATCCAAGGACGCGGCAGGGAGGGCTATGGATTAAAATCCCACTCCCGGACAAGGTGACTCTCAGTATAAGCAGAGCGGGCAGCGAACCAAACACGGTTCCGCGTACGACGGTGCTTGAGGGTTTATGACATCCCTACTGTCAATTTTAAGGACGTGATCGCGTATATATCTAAAACTAATCACAAAAGCTCGCATGCTCCAGTTCGGGAGTATATAATATGACCTCGGCTTTATGCTGTTGACTGACAGTCACAACACAGCGGCCTGCTGTAGGCAAGGAACTGTGCCAAAGAATATAGCGTGTCGGGCCTTGCTCAAACAACACGCAAAAGGTGTGCGACGCTAGCTGTGGCCTTTACCTGACACAGACGCGTGTTGGATTTGCATTATATACAGGTGTTATGGTAGATAACGGATTTTCCTTCACAACACCTATAACACTGGCCCAAATTCCACTCTTTTTTTCATGACCCCTGTTGTTGACTTTGGACAATTACCAGTACATCTCGGACAATATCTAAGAGCTTTCCACTGGAATATACTGCCAAGGGGTTGTTCAGCTTTCAGAATGAAAATGTCACCAACCTGACGAAGAGATTTCCTGCAGTTAGGTAAAGAGAGACTACATCAGCTTTGGCAGCAATCTGAGGGGTTTTACAGTGCTATTTCTATACATTTATATATACTCTCGCGATACCATAATTAAATATGGAAACTTATCTCAAACGGAATTACGCCAAAAGGAACGCCTTGTCTAACACCAACAGCAATGGGAAACTTTACCCGTTCTGGGATTACAGGTATGTACTTTGTTTATTTATATTTGTAAATATAGCTTACTGATAACCATAAACACAAGTAATATACATCAGTTATACATGCTTGTATAGAATATGACAAATTGTTTAACTATATTGCTAATACTATGTCACGAAGGACAAACTTATTATTCTATGTATGATAATCGAAACAGACAAGTATATGACATTAATAAATTGTTCTCTTGCATGCAAGCACGATATCTAGGATAATCTGTGCTTTTTATCATAAACCCACGTTGGTGGACATGTGTCATATATTTGTCAATAATCATAAACTCGTTATGAATAATCTACTTGGATGAAAATGAGAATACCATATAGTATCATATATTAAGTCTTTTAGCATTGTCATACATGAAATGATACTGTTTGCGACTATAACACTATACGCGCAGCACGGCTACAATTTAAACACACGTGAATAGCGGTTAATACCTGTTGTAAACACACATATATGTACGGCCATTGGTACGAAACACTTAAAGAGTTTTGTTTGGAAGCATAACGATTTCACCTTGTCCAAGCATACACTGATTAATTGATCATGTGGAAATTGTCGGTTCTGCGTTGTTAACCAATGGCGTTTGATTAGCTCCACTGTAACCAGTTTATATATGCCATCCATTGTGTGCGGATTCTAACATTTCAGGTCAGTTCGTACATGCTTGACGTATATTATTACACACTAGACATTTTATTACTGTTTTATTACAACTCATAGCGTATCAGTGGTAGTATGAAAGGCTAGGTGCCCCCACCCCCCACGACTCTCCACCCTCCAAAACTTTGACTGCTCATCTAGCGCCTTATTGGCTCCATTGATGTTGACGTATATTTAGTGTCATAGATGTGGAGTATTCTTTCTCCCAAAATAAACACTATTGCTAAACTAACAACGTATATACTATCGATGATGAGTGCAAACACACTCCTCGTATACACTCTCATCTTTTTCTTACCGAAAAACAAGTCGCACACTTACTCGTGTTACATCCTACGTACATATGTGTGGGTTTAACATCAGGAATTTATGAATTATGCATCATGACGGTATAGATCCGTTTCGTTTGGCTGGAACAAGCTTCTCGGTGTATGAATCACTGCAATATTATTATACATTGATACCAAACAGTAAAACCTAACATGTCGACGCCTTGTGTATAACTCAGTTGAATCAGTAAAACTAAAAAAAGCAGCTCATCTTTTGTGGGAATAGAGACTCTGCTTAATTTCCATGCGATGTGGCTCGTTATATATTAGCTATTACACAGTTACGCCATTGTCAAGACTTAAGTCGCTGATTCATCGCACTGCTTATCCCTAGAGGGCACACTTCTGTGTTTTTATCTGCCTATTTATGTGTAATACAGAGCAGTTATTATAGCCGACATGTATAAAATATATCCGTGAAGACGCCCAAGACCAGTGTTTTCAACGCTTTAAAAAAAAGGAGGCTTTATAAGATTGCTTTATGATGGGGACGATCGCTACACCGAAAAATTCGCACTGCTGAGGCTACTGAAACAGCTCTTAAGTTAATACTGGTACTTGTTTTGTGATACGATGTCCACTATTTCAGCTGTGTCCACCCATCTTCAACATCACAACCCCCACCGTCTGCGTTGTTATTGTAAATTGCTGATTATTGTCGTTACCTTATTGTTTTTCCATCAGTCTTTATAGAGCCTAGAATACCAATCACCCAAGAGAAGTTTACTATATTTGAGTAATGATGGGTGTATATGTGCAGCTGTGCATCATTAATTGATCTCACGCCAAAATACGACTTTTCTGTATGCGAACATGCAAAAGCTTACTCGGTTAAAAGTGAAACTGTCAAAAGACACAGGGATATATATGGTTACTTGCGTTTCCTGGGTGTTAAAAGGCCATTCTCGTCTTTCCCTTTTAAAAAAATATCCTTGCATTTTGTTTTTAATTTTGGCTGTTCTCATTTTCGCACAGGAAAACAATTTACTGTTTCCGTATTTTCCATGCCGTGGCCACGACAAGGCTTCAGTAACTGTGGCGTCAGGCCATATTATCATTCAGTCATTTCATGTTTCCCTAATATATATATATATATGATATAAGCGGTCTGGTGCAATGTTTATATCCAACAACGTACGTGCATAATATAGGTCGTTATACATCCGTTATTCTGAGGTGACCTTACATGCAGAAAGTTTCCATATGAGGTGGCATTTCTCAGGCTACCACCTTACCCTGGGTTTCCTTTTCTGTATAAAGCTGCTCGGCTATGCATGCATGCCGCCATCTGCCTCCAGTGATATATGCCTTTATCAGCCTGTTATGTAACCAATTAGAGCTAAGTATTTTCAATATTATCAGTATATGTAGGCAATTAACGAAAATTATTCTTGCCCTCGTTTCATATTATGATTATATACGTATCATTTCATCAGGAAAATCTTAATCAAGCGTTAATTCAAATAAAATGAGCCGAACAGTTGAGTAAATAGATAAACAAGGTAGGGTTACAATTAAACGCTATGAAAACTCTATGGTAATTCCACCTGAGTGACAGCCCTGACAATCGTTTAATCAGTCATGCAATCTAGTTAAAACATGACCACCATTTGAGCTATACATGCAAGTGGACTGACTGCAATTTTTAATAACTAAAGTAATTGGAGCGACACAGAACCCATGCAGTGGCAAATGGCCTTACAAACCATGTAGATCAGGATTAAATGGAAGAGATATTGATATGTAAATGAGCGGGAAACTGACATGTCACGTTATGGTTTGTAGAACCTATCTGCTTAGATTTATCTTAAGCGGTTTGCCAGGTGTTTTTATTCTATAGACACTCCAATTTTCTCCATCCATGAACCTTTAATTAAATATCTATTTAATTGTATAGTTAATTGAAGTATTTTGCAAGCAACCCCATTCCGTAAGTGAATTAATAAAAACCAGTCAATTCTGGACTCTCTGTAATTAGCGAATGGACAAGTAGGTACAATAAGTATTGTTTTTAATAATTCTTGTGCTATATCTACACGAAACCTGTATCCGCGCGGTGTATATAGGCTATATTTAGTTTATGTATTCATTTGACTGTCATCAGTATACAAAGTACGAAACATATATACTGAACAATAATAGGGTTTAAGTCTTATTGCCTCGTTAATTGTGCATATAAGGGTTTGTAGGAAATATCCTGACCGAAATTTGGCCAAAAGATTTAATTGAAACGCTGGCACTGAGTTACCGCACGCGGATAAAATGCACCAAGTCCACCTTCTTAAGAGACCAGCATGTGAATAAAAATAAAACTTGTTTTTGTTTAGCCTCCAGGCTGTTTACAACAGCCGTGCGCGGGTAATCACTGCTTCTGTAGACAGATTACATGGACGTGTATATAGCATGCTGAAAATTAATAACATTATTTGCTTCGTTTGTTTGATTAAAGTTGATAGTTCACGGCATTAATGCATCCGCTCTTTTCCCAGGCATTGTTTTTCTCAGTTGACTACAAACTTTGCGCATATTCATATAGCTATTACACAAAACACAACAACAAACTTTCGTGCTTCGCCATTCCTCCGAACAACTGGCAGGTCATCCGTTTCCCCATGTTTATACACGCATGACGTGTGACGTCACTCACTACCACACGGTGTCTTACGTATAAACCTGCATGAATTCCCCCTTGTGAACACACACAGCAATAATAAGTCTTTCTTTTTGTTGCCTATCCGTGAATTCAAACGGCCCCAGCGTCAAACTTTTAAACCTCCCACTGATTACAGATCAAGATGATTAAGCCATGTTTCTAAAACCATCAATTTATTTCATTGTTTTCAAATTCTAAACAATTTTTCTCTTTCAAATGTAATAAAGTTGGCTAAAGTGATCACGTGTCATATATGCGAGATTAAGTCATCTTGCGAATCTAAACAGCTTGTATTAACGAGGAGTTAGGATAATCCGCATTAATTTCAGACTTTGTACTTTAATCATGCTTATTTTAAGATCATTTCATTCCGAAAGTGATTATGATTAATTATTTAACAATCTATGAGACACGGCAGTGATCTTTCCTCTTTTCTGATTGGCTAATGATCTGATTGACGAGGAATGGATTTTTCTTACATTGCATTCTTTGAAATCATAATCTTAACCGAATCTATGGTCCTAAAAACTAATCCTGCTGGATTATATAGTTTTCGTTGTTACTGAACATTAGCTGTTTCAATTTACATGACGTACCACTGAGCCAATAGCCACAAAAGCCGTTTTATTCGGAGTGATTTTCTATATTTTACACTGTTCTCATTCATTCGACAGCCATACAACATTTTTATTAAAATACAGCTAACGAAAATCATTTTTTGCCATTTAAAGTTCATCATAAAACTGGCGAATCTTTTCCTTTTCAGATTTGGTTCTCCGTTCACCTGTAACATTAAGAATAACACATGGAGGGCCTATAGTTATGTAACCTGTATATCCCTACATGCATATCATAAATCATATCAGTTTTGACAGCTTGATACATTGTTATCTGAATATCGATAAAATCCGGTAGCTTGTACGACAGAGGCTAAGACAAACAGCCTTTTTATTACCCATAAACTTAATTATGCAGTCATAAATTGCTTCTCGTTTCTGATTTATGATCATTTATTGAACATTCATTAACTGCCTTGCGAATAAATACGTGATAAGGTACTTTGTGAAGGATGCATTGGCTAAAGTAATGTGGTGGTGTCCGCCGTGAGCAAAGACTGTACACTTGGCTGACCGAGTGGTCTGGACTGTACACTTGGCTGACCGAGTGGTCTGGACTGTACACTTGGCTGACCGAGTGGTCCGGACTGTGCACTTGGCTGACAGGGTGGTCTGGACTGTACACTTGGCTGACCGAGTGGTCTGGACTGTACACTTGGCTGACCGAGTGGTCTGGACTATACACTTGGCTGACCGAGTGGCCTAGAGTGTACACTTGGCTGACCGAGTGGTCTGGACTGTACACTTGGCTGACCGAGTGGTCTGGACTGTACACTCGGCTGACCGAGTAATCTGGACTGTACACTTGGCTGACCGAGTGATCAGAGTGGTAAGCTCAGGCCAATGGAGCCCTCGACCAATCAGATCTGGCTGGCTCAGACGAAGCCTTCTTAAGTCAGGAGGTTTGTTAAGAGCTCGAGGGAAATCCAGTACTTCTTCTGAACTCTGCCTATTATTTATTTATATATTTGATTGTTGTTTTACGCCATATTACATACTGAATTGGCCACCGTGTCCAGAATTCTTATTGACCCATCTTTATAGCCGATGCAGCGTCAAGGTAATTAATTATTCATTCCACATGGCGTTGTCGATTCCTTCGTGATGCTCTTGGTGGACCCTGTCAGATCAGATCCTCGATGGACGGTCGTGGGTGGCAGAGCGTGGAGTATGCCAGCACAGAAACAATGGCTTCGTGCAATGTTAATTAGTAACGTGCGTGTCTCAATTCTCAACAAAATGGCCCCGGATATAGTGCTCACGCCAAATATTTCATCCCCAGAGGGACAGCCATACTACATGTAGCGTTTTTTGGGTCCAAATAGCAATTCACAAGGGAGAGCCGTGAAAACTATTCAGGAGAGATCCAATTATAAGGCATGGGCAACATCGCTTTTTTCCGACTCGATTCTGCTTTTTAGAATAATGAATGATCACGTTAACAATCCTACTAATTGGCTCTCACGACACAATCACATATTACCGGCGGAAATTTATCCGAGATTATACTGAAATCGGAAGCACGGGTATCTCCATGGCTGACATGCATTGAATCCTGTAGACGATTGAAGGCTCCAACACATCTGAATACACACACTAAAGTATCATCATGTTTTCAACTATGTCATTTACATCTCACGACAAAAACATGAGTTCGTCTCAAAATATCTTAACTTAGGCATATATATGCTTACAAAAGCCATTTCAGCGACACATTCAATGACAGGTTACGTGGCCGTATTAGTTCACTTTGCAAACTGTTTACCTCTGTTTATTTCTGAGGCGCGAAGCACTGTGTTTGCGAAATCTATTACTCTAGCTTTGAATGGGGCCGCGAAAGTGATATTTGTTTTACCTCTGTTGCTAAACATCAAATATTAAACACTAGTGTAAATCATATAGGCCAATCTACCAGTCTGACCTCATATCATTACTGATTCATTCCCAAACAACACTTAGATCGATTCATAAATTCCATTTGGCATCTTTCAATTTCTTATCGGAATATATACATGGTACATGGTGTTCTGAGTGTCACCCCCACCCACTCCCCCCCTTCCTTCCTCCCTTGAATATGCTTAGCCTGGGGGGTTTGAACCCATTTAGAGGTCACATGGTTCAAATTCAGATCGAGTGTGTAGCGACACACCCGCGTCATGTTTCATACTGAGACATGGCGATTTGCCAAATCTGCACCCATGTGCAGTAGAAGTGTTTACTACTTATCTATACTTTTGTATGTACCTACCTATAGTTCTAAGCACCTTGATACCTGAGCGGTTATATTTATAGACTCTCTGTCACTGTAGAACACTGGAGACCAACCCTTGGGTCCGTATTCTCTACTCAGCATAACGCCTGCAAAAACACTGTCAGCCATCTTAACTCAAAACGCGGAATATCCACGGTATAAATATTAACGGGTCTACTGATATTAATTTTTCCGTGGGTTTCATGATTGAGCGATGATTTTCCTCTTGTGGGTTAACTGTTACTGGAACGTAAATTTATATTTACGTCATGTCTAGAACTAGATAGCTGACTATGATTGATAGTCAGTATTGACTACATATTGGATGAATAAAGGCATTTTTGGCCAATAGCTGATTGAAGATTTTGTCAATAAATGGTGTTTCTTGGAATCGTTACTATACAATAATCGTTTATATTGTTATTATTATTTTAGAGTATAAAGCTTGAGAATAGAAACTCCATGCTGGGAATCTTGGTGTTCAGGATTTTAAAGGTTACTGTGCAGTTTATTCCCATTGCAGAAATAAAGATTTCATGAGTAAGTCACAGCAACACAGTTTACAGTTCCTTGATATTACGCTACCTGGCACGACTAAGTCACTGTGGGAAATAATGCCGCGCCAGCACCGCCAGAGTTTGACAAACAAAATGGATGATATTTCCCCTGAGTCTGTTGTCGCAGTAGACAGCCTCGCAGGACAAATACGTTTGTTTACCCGGTGTGTCCATCGTGTCAAATTGTGTTGACAAGGTCAAGTGTAATGTTTGTCGCCAGGATTAAACTTGAGTTTACGGACATGACCTGCAAGGTTCGATCATTGTTGGTACCATATATAAAACCTTTTCTTCCGAAAAGAAGTTTGCCACCCCAGCGCCTGTACTCTGACCTTCTGGGGGCCTCCGTGGCTCAGTCGGTTAAAGCGCTAGCGCAGCGTAATGACCCAGGAGTCTCTTACCAATGCGGTCGCTGTGAGTTCAAGTCCAGCTCATGCTGGCGGCCGTACGTGAGAAGGTCTGTCAGCAACCTGCGGATGGTCGTGGGTTTCCCCCGGGCTGTGCCCGGTTTCCACCCACCATAATGCTGACCGCCGTCGTATAAGTGAAATATTCTTGAGTACGGCGTAAAACACCAAACAAAAAAAAAAAAAAAAAAAAAAAATCTGACCTTCTGCTGCATGTATACCTTACAAGGGCCAGCGAGCTTTAGAGATGGTACATAGTGCCCGATTTATAGACATGTTTGATAATCGTCATTTTTTTTTTCTGAAAAGATTCATAATTGTTTACGTGAAGGAATAGATCGTAACATATAAATACAAATTTGTCACAAAACGTTTGGGAGTTGCTACAGTTGTTAACAATACGTCGGTATTTCGGCAGGCCTTACACAAAGAAACATTCTTAAAATGGCCGAAATTTATTTATTTATTTATTTATTTGATTGGTGTTTTACGCCGTACTCAAGGATAATTTACTTATACGACGGCGGCCAACATTATTGTTAACCCACAAGTTAAGTTAGATATTCCGTATATTAAGAATGACATGGATTCATGTGATGATGGTCTTAACTAAGGTCTCAACCACATGTTATTTTCACGTCAAATCAGTACAATGTCTAAAAACACACATTGAGAAATGACTGGTGTTGAATGTAGCCTTCCATTGGTTAGACACATAAAAATGCATTAAATGACATTAAGTTATATTGTACTCTAAGCGTGCAACAATCGATGTGGCAATAATGTGGAGCTTGGGTACAGCAGGGTGTCTCAGGGTGCCCAACTTAATGGGCATTGTTACATTGTTCATCGAACGCATTTACATGGACGAATAAAAGCACAGTGCAGCTGCGATTGCACAGACAGTGACACGCACTTAGGACGACATGGGATCCATTCACATGTGAAGTAATCAGTATTATGAGACAAGCTTTTTCAAATTGTGATTTGATCGATTTACACTCGTAAGCAAACATTCGCCTGATTGCATGTGAACTGTTGCACGGGTCATTGGTCATTCGACTAACGGTGTTTTTGGCAGCGCGCAAATTGTGTAATGTAGCGTAATGGAACAGCTTTCTCCCGCACGAATGACGTATAGCAGTGTAGAATACCGAATGTGCATTATCGCCTTTTTGTGTTCCATACTCTGGTGCGGATCTGTGAGAATTCTGGGAGAGAAAGCCTTTGTGTTTTTGCCTTATTGGGCGCTAATGTTTCTCGCAAACACTAATCAGCAGAACAATTAACAAACGATTAATGACCTGATTATGTGTTCTTAACATCGATCATTGATTGGGTAAATTTATACCCAAACAATTGCCCAATATTAAAAATGTCTGAGTCATTGGCATAATCAGGGACTTCCTTAACCCATATCTAGTTGGGATTTGCGCGTTCGGTATTCTGAAGGCTTAGGCTATGCCCGAGAACATGAAAGTAACAAAAAAAATATTATCTTTACCGTCTTTCTATTCTGCACGCTTTGCAATCTGACTGAAAAAAGATAAATCTTTTTGAATCCTGTTTTTGGTGGTTGATGCTTTAACCTTCAGAATTAATGTTATTGGATAGTTGGGCAGTTTTCTGAGGAACGTCTTACCCATATACACGAGTGTCATTTTGCTAGTTAAGATTTTCGTCTTAACTAATGTGTCACCTTCTGGCATGTCTCTTTGTATTCCGGTGACTTCGGTTCACTCCACCAATGAAATGAAACGAGAACCGTCAAACACATATATAAGCGGAAATATTCTAAAGTTTGGCTTTAAACATCCCTCAGTTGTACGAATCAGTTATTTGTGTTCCCTTCAAAGAAAATGTCAGCTTGAATTCCTCTTCATTAGTCTCGTAAGAACATTATTCTCCTGGTTTTGCGTGCTTATTTGATAAAGTAGACTATTACAAAAGGTACATTTAGAAAAATGTAATTACTGTTGTATACCACAAACCATCTGCCTGTTAATGATAATGCTTCGATGTCCTCGTCATTGAATGTCTGGTGCAGAAGACTTTCAAAGAGGATATAGGTATATCAACTGCCATCACAACACGGCCCCACAGAGACTAATAAATAACATAGACAAAGGATAAATTATCAACGTGTTCTACAGGTAGACTGTCTCGGCTATTCGTCAAGTGTGACGTTCCGACTACTCCGAGAAGAAACTCTGTGGTGGAAGGCCGCCATTTTGACGACCTAAAACCATGTGCGCTAGACAAGGAGAAGCTGTGTCCCTTTATAGTAAAATATGGCTCCCGCTACGCCAGAGATTGTTGTTTTCCGCACTCTTTGTAGCGACATCACTCAGTTTAGAACACTAGGGAACTCGCTGGTACTAACAATTTACAGACGAGTAATTGGGTAAACACTCGTTCAACAGTGTACATTACTGTTGATTGATGTCTTGCTCGATATGGAGATTTTTCCTCAAGGTGACGTACTGAGGTCAGATGCACTCGGGTCTGATGTTATCCCAGTTATAACTTCTGTGATTTTATTCAAGGTATAGGACTGTGTATAAACCATGTTGTCTTTAAGAGACATGTACCAAATTAATTGTTACAAAGCCAGAATAGCATGCAAACTTTTCGGTATCATTCGAGGTGCAAGTTCAAATCTAGCCTTGGGCAGGGAATGTGTAGATTGGCCAGCTGTCATTGTTGTTTAAACCCTAGTGACAATAAGCCGTCTTAACGGTCCTTTGATGACTTGTCTTTGACCAAATGAGATGCAAGAAACCTGCCAACGGTATGGTTGGCTTACTGCGAGCATATCTGTTTCTTCTACTCATAACGGCCATTTAACGCCACACCGAAGAATGTTTCATCTATACGATGGCAGACAGGTATTTTTGATGGAGGAAACCAGAGCGCCCTGCTTAAACCACCGACCTGTGGCAAGTTACTGACGAACTTTTCCACGGGGGAGGTTTTATGTACATGTACTTGTGGATGACAAATGGTCTTCAACGGCCATACGAGCTTCATCACCAAGGCCCAAGGAACACAGAATGTTTGGAAATCCACAAATTACCTTCGAAAATAAGTGATACCGGTACTGTCATATATCTTTTAAATTTCTGACTTAAGTCGAGTACAGTACCCTACTTCAACAGCTAGCTATAATTATTTATTTATGTATTTGTCGATGTTTTACGCCGTACCCAAGAATATTTCACTTATACGACGGCGGCCAGCATTATGATGGGGAGAAACCGGACAGAGCCTGGTGGAAACCCACGACCATGTTGCTGGCAGGCCTTTCCTCGTGTGACCGGAGAGGGAGCTAGAGGGGGCTGGACTTGAACTTACAGCGAGGCCCCCACCTAGCTCCAGATGCTGTTGCTTCGAACCCATGCCTTGAAGTCCATTGTGTCTATCGTTCCGCCCATCATTTCACTACTTTAATCTGTGTTTTCATTTCATGCTCTGTAAGTGTGGTTAAACTCCTGAAAAAAAACGCAAGGAGCTCTTGCTCACTAATGAGTAAAAAGCGTTGCTTCCAAGCAGAAGATGGCCCATGAATAAATGTTTTGGGTTTATTGCCGAATGGGAAATATTTAAGCAGTATCACGGACACCTGGCCAATGAGTTTACAGACCAAATTCACCTTTCCACACACAAACCTGTCTGTTGCTATACAACCAAAACATTTAGAAGTGCGGCGTTCAGTATACATCAAAAGAATCGATCAATCAATCAGTGAATCGATCAATGAATCAAAAACCGCAAATCAATAAGTTATATACACTTATATAAAGCATGGTATATACTATAGGGTTATGCGTGGGTGTTAAGATACAGCATGCAGAGGAGCGTGGTGATCCGGTAATATTTGAAGCCAGTTTCAATATGGGCTGTTTCTTTACTCAAAATGATCACATGATCACATGATCACGTTTGACCTTTAAGCTCAAATTAAACAAACCGTTGGTGTGTTTATAGCTGTGCATAACAATAGAACTCAGTGTCATAATGTCACTTTTAAAGTTAAAAAAGAGGAATGTGTTTTTGTTCAACTGCATGAGGGGATTTCGGTACAAAATTATGTGTATTCACACATGTCACGAATGCCAAATATTCTGCCACCTAAGACTGTACACGCTTATTCCCCTTGTCCACAAATATATGTACACTTAGATGTGAAACGTTAACAGCTGAACGGTATGTCCTGAACGGTGTCTGCGAACACCAACGAGCACTGGTATGTATGTAGGGACTTATGTGTGTATATATAGCAAGTATGTATACATTGGCGTATATGTAATAAAGATAACTTTAGATTCGCAGAAGAATTTTTCATTAACGCTCATGGAAGATTTAGAGACAGGCTTACTTGGGAAGATGTTAGACATTTGAAAGTAGAAAAGATACAGCTGTACAGATAAAGATCTAGCCATGGAGCACACAGGTAGTTGCATGCAGTTATTTTTGGGGTAAAGTATTCATTTTCAGAAATTGCGGTTCATACGCAGAAGCAAAACCTTCACAAATCTCATTATCGAGCTAATTATTTTCCAGGGTGCCATTAATATATATATGCACAACTTTGGATACCTAGATTAATAATATGGACGTTGCGGGAATGAAGTTTATTTGATATAAGAGGAGCATTGACGGTACCAGGATTCGAACCCACGTCCTCCGCTTGTGTACTGTTGGCGCATATACATGTAAGAGGGTTGGGCGGAGTCCTCATGTTCAATCATATTTGCACACCTGGAAAGGCTGTTATAATGCTTATCCGCGAAAGAGAGTCAGCTTAAGTCGTGTTTTGAGGCAGGTAATCAAGACAATGGCCTGCACGCTGCACATGTTGACACAGCCGGCATTAGAGACGATGATAAATCCACGCTTAATACCCCAACAACGCAGAGTCGCATTGCTGAGACTTAAGAACACCCAAACCCACGTTCACGTTCATTAAAAGCAACCTGTGACTACACCATGGGTCAATACAACACGAAAACGATGTTAGACGCTCGTGTAGGCAGAGAGAGAGAGTGGGTAATTCTGGATGTAGCATGTGTGTTGTTGACAGCTGTGCATCACAGATGAAACTAGCTTGTGATGGGGCTGTTGATTTCGGGATGTATTCAGGCTTTTCTACCCATTAAGGCTTTTGCTGTCAGCTACAGCGCTCACATATAGACGCACAAATGAAACAAACGGCCACGGTAGGTATATACATATTTGTGATAGGTCTCCATGTAATCATATATGTAGTTAAAGAAGACCGTTATTCGCTACAGTTAGAATAAGTTTGGATGACCTGTCATTGACGTTGTGAGATGTCGAGCGTTTTGAACGTATTGCTCATTTTAAATAGGCATGTCTTTAAGTGGTAATTCTAACAAATGATACACGTCTTATTTTATCTGTAAATCCAAGACGAAGAATTTTTTTCGGGTTTTAGGGACCGATATTACATGACATTGTAAAATGTTATTTATCTTTAAGATCAAAGAGCATTAAATGGGGTTTATTTTCAAAATGTCCCTTTAGTTCCTAAATTGTCCTAATTTTAACAAAGTGATTTTCAAAATATATGAACAGTTTCTTGAAAGTATGCATTGTTGTTTGAAGACAGTCCTTAAAGTATAGAAGCTGTAAGGCCAACCAACTTTTTGACTGTGTATTTTTAGACTGACAAAATCTCAGAACCAATTTTACATAAAGAAACCCGAGAATTTCATGTGCTTATAGTACAAATCCACACCAGATTTAAGGTGTATATAAGATTCATGTCTCTGAACTTCTCCATATTGATAGCGATCCAAGCTGATGTGGATGTGAGACAAGCACTGTTAAGCTGATGTGGATGTGAGACAAGCACTGTTAAGCTGATGTGGATGTCAGAAAACAACTGTTAAGCTGATGTGGATGTGAGACAAGCACTGTTAAGCTGATGTGGATGTGAGACAAGCACTGTTAAGCTGATGTGGATGTCAGAAAACAACTGTTAAGCTGATGTGGATGTGAGATAAGCACTGTTAAGCTGATGTGGATGTCAGACAAGCACTGTTAAGCTGGTGTGGATGTGAGATAAGTACTGTAAAGATGATGAGGATGTCAGACAAGCACTGTTAAGCTGATGTGGATGTCAGACAAGCACTGTTAAGCCGATGTGGATGTGAGATAAGCACTGTTAAGCTGATGTGGATGTCAGACAAGCACTGTTAAGCTGGTGTGGATGTGAGATAAGTACTGTAAAGATGATGAGGATGTCAGACAAGCACTGTTAAGCTGATGTGGATGTCAGACAAGCACTGTTAAGCTGATGTGGATGTCAGACAAGCACTGTTAAGCTGATGAGGATGTGAGAGAAGCACTGTTCAATTGATTTGGATAAGAGACAAAGACTGTTAAGCCGATTTGAATGTAAAACAAGCACTGTTAAATTGATGTGGATGGTGAAACAAGCACTCTAGCAGGCGTTGTGAAGAGCGTTAGTGTTACCTGCAGCACAACGCAAACAGCAAGCGTTAATTACGGCGTCACATGTTCAACATTTCTCCCTCTTGTTGATATTTGTTCTTGTCTCATTAATTAGGTTTGCCAACAAAGCATGATCTTTGTTCCTAAGGCTCGGTGTGTATTTATATATAGTGAATCGTTAAAAATACCATGTTGTGTGTACATTCCAGTTAGTGTGCTTAGTAGATATTTATAATTTTCATACACGATATTTCCGTTAATACGTTTCTTTTTATGAAATGATGTGAATGGGGATGTAGAAATCCTAACAAATCAACACGCTTGTCATGTTGTCCAAGAGAAAGCACGCTTGCTGCATATTTCATACCTGTGTTATATGTGTGGGCATGAAAATAATCTTTCTCTCCAAACTATAGCTTTTCATCAGGGTTGCACAAGTTTATAATTAGCTGTGAGTGTGTTCATACAAACCCCATGACATGAAAGACACGCAGTGGTTGTGCATCTTAAAATGCATTCTGATAATGCTATTCCTTGTCGGGTATAGGCTTTCTATGTAATTACGTGGTTTCTTGATACAATTGTGAGTCCTCATAGACACAGATAGTAAGAAACCACGTCTTTCCAGATACAGAATGGACATGCGTAAATAGTGTACTATTCAATATGCCAGTCAACGAGCCATATGTCTATGGGTCAACAGCGCAGGTAATAAATTGATCTCTTTTATAGATTCCCTCCCCAGGCACTGCTATTGACTAAGGCAACAAGGCTAAGAGAAGAGAATTCCGATCGATTTCCATTTCTGGTTACGTTTTGGAATATAGTCAAAGTGTGTTAGGCTCAAAGACTTGACCTCTTGTCGATTAATTCATAGGTATGCTTTGAACATTTACAACAGAGAGCTTCTCTTACTTTAATAAACGACATTTTATATGAAGGGACACAACCCTTTCAGTACAACGATTAATACCGGAACTATGGCCGGCATTTATTACAAGAGATAAAAATATAATGCGTAAGTTACTTTTGCCGAGTAGTGCTTATTCTTTCGGCACGAAACAGTCTTACTGCGGGTGTCCGTCGCCATGTCAAATCAATGGACAAAACGATACTGGTTTTTGCTCGATGCGAAGGCGAAACAAGTCAGGGCTGTATTAACTTAGAGTTTATATAACCTGAACGAAAAGTATCGGGTACATTGACTGGCTATAGAAGTTCCACCCTTGAAAGTTTTACAAAAATGGTTCTGGTTGGATGAATTCTTGCAGAAACTTCCAGGTATGCATAATTGTAACCGTTGATCCTGAATTCATCATTAGCTCATCACTAAGCTGTGTTTTTGTACTTTTTCAGATCCAGACGGGGTAGTTTCTCAACGGCGTCTGGCAGCGATGGTAAGTCGTTGTTTGTGATTTAGTTCCTCAGACTATCGTGCACTGACCAGCATAATAATTTCTAGACATCAATCCAACCAACTGTTTATATCGGTACCAACAATTACTTACTTAGACAGTAAAGGACCATTTTCAAGTGTCTTACCTTGAAACCTGATACCGATAAAATAGAAGCTTAGCACGGTCGAAACCCATACAGATGCAAATCGATAAAACAAAATCATGTGGGCAGTAACGCCTACCTTTTTATGTACAAATTTTCGGAATCTTTTCTGAAATCTATGATCTCATAAGTCTATATACTGATATCAATGTAGTGGCTGTGAATGACTGAAGACATCCAGCATGCCAGGAATCAGAAGGTAATAACGGGTTGCATCTCCCAACTATAGATATCTATAGGTCAGGAAACTCTCACCCTTCTCTGTATACTCATAGAGAAGGACATTTATGTACATCAAAGAAATACCTTCCATTTTTTTCCATTGATCAATATTATTCGAGATAGAACTTCATGTGAATTCATATAAAGACGCATCTTCCGGGTTATTAGATATCGCTACGTGAATTGTGAGCGGTGTGCAGAGCTTGCTGGCTGACGTTGCCTTCACAGATTTCTCATTCAATAGAAACCGAAGAAACGATTATTGATGTACGTCGCTTCAAAAGCTTTGTTAGCATCCCAATAGCCAGTAACCACTACAAGCGTCTGATGTCGCATCGTTGATCGAACTCGGACCTAATTCCAAATTGCCTTGAATGGCCTGCCATCCACAGCGACTAATCAAAACCTTCGGCTCTGTTGTATTATCCTTAACCTATACATGACCTTAGTGTATTTTCAAATGTCTTGGATTGGGCTGTTTCTATCTACATCCATGAAGGTCAGGCGGACGTAGGTAACAATGAGTCAGACGTCGCTATATGTTGTAAAGTGGACAAGCTCAGCTGGCTAGTCACTACGTACGATGACGTAGCGCTCAACACCGATCATACAGATGTCAACGCAGACAATTTCACGAAAAATAACAACTCCAGCCCTGCCTTACGTTTGGTATGCACTGATTCCCCGAGTCGACCGAAGTGTAGTCTAGTTAAGTGACAACCAGAATCGCTGAACCATCTTTTAAAAGTGATTCAGGCGTTTAAGCTTTTGAATCGAACACGTGGAACCAACGTCCGCCATGTTTTGAATTCGAACTTCGCCGATTCCCGGCAAGCCACCTGCTGGCTGTTTGAAAGATAAACTGTTGACATCGAAAGCCAGTGTTTATAGTACCTTTATATTTGAAGGGAATGAAAAAAATAAAAAAAAACAAATAAATTCATGACAAAAACTTACGCTGGAACAAATTTTCGAACAGCCACAGGTACCTTGTCGAGACTTGGCAGAAGTTCAAATTCAAAACACAGGGTTATAGTTTGACGTGTTCAGTTCAAAAGTTTAAACGGTGGACTCACTGTTAAACAATTTTTTTACCGACGAAGGGTGTGACATAACTAAAGTTCGGTCGCCTGAGGGAATCATTGGATAGCGAATGTAAGGTAGTGTTCGAGCTGTTATTTTTAATGAAATTGTCCGCGTGGTAGTTTATAGGACAGGTGCTGAGCACTTCATTATGTACGTAATAACCAGCTTGTTGAGCTAAAGATAGACATGCTATATTAGTGCGCTATTATACTATTGCTCATTTACAATCACTGATAATAACATGTGGTTTTCTTGATTGCTTGCAGGAAGCGTTTCGTCTATGAATTCAAGCCGTTCAGACACCGAAAGTGAAAGTACAAGTCTTTCTGGTTCGGATACCGAGTCTGTGATGCTGTGTGATCCCAATCGACTCACACTCCACATCGAGGCTCACCCACACGAGTCTTCTGCCATGTGGGACATTTATCAGCCTATATTCAACTGGATAGATCCAGACGCACAGCTACTGAGAATCACGGAAAGAACCCATCCTGTGGAGAATGCAAAAGGTGGTATGGCGGGAAATGCTTCAATGCACGACAGTCAGAGACCGGAAGTACCAAGCATCGCTGTTCTGGCATTCCTGCAAGAAGAAGGGCTCTTTGGTTGTGACAGAATTCAATCAGCAAAGCAATATTTCGAAAAGACTCCATGGAAATTCCACTATTCGGATAAAGTTTCTAAAAGTGGAATAAACCCTTATCCCTACAACAGTCAAGATTATTATGTAACTTCTACAGACCTTCCCTTGTGGGCGATGAGGCAAGTGCATCAGGGCAAAGAACACTTCCGGTTCGTTCTTTTCACGAGCTATGAATCTTGGGAAGACATGGTGGACTTTTACAAACTCATGAGTGGCGCAAGTCCGGATGTACTCCGCAGCCATTTTTGTTTATTCACCATGCACACCAACCCTCATTACGACGTGCAGTTTGCTCTGAAACGTCTACCAAAAGACGTAAAACCGAAAATTCTAGACTCGTCTTCGTTGCAGTTTCGTGTCGGTGACATAGGCCATCTTGTTCCTTTATTTCCGAACGTTTGTAGACCATTGTCGGACACTCGATGGGAGACGACGGACCATGACGGAAATCGAATTGTGCTAGAGACAACCGGGTTGGTCAGTCAGTCGGCAATTGCTTCGTCTAGTCGCCTTTCGCAGCCATTGATGGGTTTCTATGTATAACCAAACCATTGTGGATATTCTTTATTATAACTGGTGCAATGTCTTCAATATTTCTGTGATCATTTTCAATATACAAGTGTGAGTCAAAACGATGGAGTCCAGAAATAGAGGGCCGTTTCCGGCTTCGGAAAAAAGTCGGATGGAAGTTCTCGATCTATAGTGCTTGGTACTTCCGTGTGCGGCACTATATAAGCCAGAACAAAACTAACATGAACTTTGTAAAAACATCCACCCCTCCCATGAATCACTGAGCTTAACCTGCAATGAGCGAGGCAAACAGATCAGCTCTCTAATGTCTGTCCCTATTTCTATAACCTGGTCCATAAGAACTGCCGGAGACTATGGCCTGGGTGATATGTGTAAATACCGAATGCTGAAATCACAAGAAAAAAAGTATAATCGAGTCTACTGTTTGGACAGGAAAGCAAATGAAAAGGTTCCCTTCATTATATTTACTTCCCAGATCGACACGTGTCAGTTTGAGGGCAATGCATAATTCATTTATCTGTGATAATTATCTCATCATATATGACATGGCTAAGAAACAACGAGTTCTCTGGATCCGCGTAGGAGGTATATAAGCTCCTAAAGGCTTTTGTAAATCTCGTAGAAATTCAGCTCAATACAACGTTTGGCATAAGATTATTTGCCGACGGAAATTAAAATCGTTCCTAAGATAATGTACACGTAACTACCGCGGCGACCAGTGGCCGCTTTCACAAAACTTCGGTAATTCATCTTGTGAATGATTTTGCGCATGTTATAATCTGGCAAGGCGACAAAGCGTGAACATTTACGACAGATTTATTTACGAAGCTTTACCTCCCCCATCGTAGTTACGTGTGCCTATATATAACACTGTGAGCCCCATTTGTATGTACCCTACAGAAACGCATATACAGGTCATTTATATATGTAATTATCATTATTTCATGCACAGTCACACACATTTATCCCTTGCACAGAATACACCTAAAATGCACGGTGATTTAAGGCGTTTTGTGAATATAATCTACCCAAACCATTTTTACATCATTCATTAGGCATAGCATAAATATTAGGGTCTGAATTTTATCACAAACAGTTAATTTGCAAAAAGGTGTTTGTTTCGCCCTGGCCGGATTAACATTTTTTTTCAACGTTAAAACGTTGCAAACGAAAACTGCGACGAAAAAAGTGATTACGAGAGAACGACAAAGCAGTTCTGGGCACGAAACTATAATAATTGACAAAAAACCTACATGCCACAAATGTGCTTGCGAAGATGACTGTGCAAATGTTGGCATTTCACACACAAACTGCAATGTGGAAGTTGTTAATGGGTCCATTCCATTTACAGTGAATGAACGTTTTTGAAGTACTTTTGAAGCAGCTGGATGATTTTGGTGCAGATCAACACTACGCTAAACGTTATTATATCAAATAGAAGCCATGCATACACATGAGTAAATGAAGGCTTATATATATATATATATATATATAGCCACAATTATTCCCGATTTGAAGAATTGTATTACTAGAGTTATCTCCCTTGTATATACTACGGTACCAATTCACGTGACTGTTATCAAAGCAAACATCGTGAATTCTTTGCAAATAAATAAAACCTTTTTTTAAAACAAAGTCCAAAAACGTTTTTCCCTTTTTCATTGAGGTGTTTTGAAATAAGTTGTGTTTCTTTTAGCAACTGTGTAAACTTTCGAGTTACTCATCAATCAGGTTTGGTCGCTGCCGAAGAGGATAAGCTTAAGCATCCAGGATTCCTGGTCACTCTGCATGTTCTAATGTGATTGTGTATTAAATGCTATAACAACGCAGCATTTTGAGTAATTCTAGACCAGTGACGTCTAGTGAGGAACAACTAACATCGCTGTATTTTTTTTTACTTAATTCTGCTTAAGTCATGGTGCTTTGATGCGTATGACTTACTATTTATGCATTTACATGAACAGTTAGAATAAATCCCTAAATCAGGTAAATTGACAGGAGGTCGTATTTTACCCGTTAAGTGTGACCATTTACCAGCTATCACTCTGTAGTCGCTGCTCTGGTTTTACTGTCTAGTGTTTTAACTACATGTATATAAATTGCCTGATGTTATTTATTTATTTGATTGGTGTTTTACGCCGTACTCAAGAATATTTCACTTATACGACGGCGGCCAGCATTATGGTGGGTGGAAACCGGGCACAGCCCGGGGGAAACCCACGACCATCCGCAGGTTGCTGGCAGACCTTCCCACTTACGGCCGGAGAGGAAGCCAGCATCAGCTGGACAAATTGCCTGATGAATAGGAGAACTGTTCATATGGTACATGTCTAAGGACAGAAAAACGCCTGTTTACAAGGACCTACACAAAATGGTAATGACAAAGAATAAAATACAGGCAATGTTTACAAGACAGATACACGTTTACAATTATCTCTCCAAAAATATCATTGGAGTAGCGGTAGCTTCTTCATTGGTGTCGTGGATTGTTCGGAACTGAAAATTTCAGGGCATGATGCCGATATGGCCCATATCATGAAACAGTCCATGGGATTGAAAAACAATAATAAGACGAAATGCGAGGCTCACCAAAGCTGATTAATTACTAGCTTGTTTGCCAATGTGAGAGAGATTTGTATAAGTTGTATATACCTATGCTTTTCGTCTTGTATGTTGAGGGAGCTTTCACAACAAAGACTCTGGTCGCTTCAAGTATACATCATGGCGGAGTCAGACTGACCGATTGGTTGATGGATCGGTGTTTAATGAGATATTCAAAATGTTTCACTTATATGACGGGTTTATAGGTGGAAGAACGTGACCGGACTTCTTCGGGTACCTGACAAAAATCACTGATCTTCTTCAGATACTTAACAAATCACAGTTCCTAGAGAAAACCACCGACCTTTTTCAGGTATCTGAAAAAGTATCTTCGGGAACGTGACAAACCGAAGTGCCTGGAGAAAGCCATCGACTTTCTTCAGGTACCTGACAAAGCTAAGTGCCCGGAAAAAACATCGAATTTCTTCAGGTACCTGACAAACCAGAATGCTCGGAGAAAACCTTCGACCTTCTCCAGGTATCTGACAAAGCGGAGTGCCAGGAGAAAACAATCGACTTTCTTCAGGTACAAACCGGAGTGCCCGGAGAAAACCATCAGCCTTCGTCAGGTGCCTGACAAACAGGAGTGCCCAGAGAAAACCACCAACCTTCCTCAGGTATCTGACAAAACCGGAGTGCCCGGAGAAAACCATCAGCCTTCGTCAGGTGCCTGACAAACAGGAGTGCCCGGAGAAAACCACCGACCTTCTTCAGGTATACGACAAAACTGGAATGCGCAGAGAAAAGCCTCAGAAAAATATGTAAGTGATTAGCGCTGCTTTGGGGCCGGCCGTACGTGGGAAGGTCCCTCAAGCAAGCTGCGGATGGTCGTGGGTTTCCCCTGGGCTGTGCCCGGCTTCCATCCACCATGATGCTGGTGGCCGTCAAATAAGTGAAATATTCTTGAGTATGGCATAAAGCCCCAATCAAATAAATAAATTTAATCTGACTTTGGAGAACGAACTACTTTGGTTTGGTTGGCCACTTTTGGTGTTTCACAAGAAGTATAACTTGTTTTTATGAGTCTGCAGATCAGTACCCTTAATAAGCTTGAATAAACATCTTGCACAAAAATGCGTAAAAGGTTGAAGAATTACGGTTTTTGGAAGCTCACTTAAAGCAAACTAAATAATATAAATAAACTAAATATATGATAAATATGCCAGTGCATAGTTTATTGCTAACGATAATTCGTACACAAATAACAATAACATGAACATTTGTAACCAACTCACCTGATACACCATTCATTTGCATGCAGTTGATGACAATTAATTAAATATTCAAATGATCCTAAACTAAAAACTATTCTTAATCTCTGACTAAAGGTAACGATAGATGACCGATGATACATGTTCTATTTACACAAGCATTCACCATATCACAGGCTTTATTATGTCAGCTAAAAATCTTAATTTTATAATACCTTTGTGTGATTAATATCATGAATATTTTAGAGGTAAAATGAATGTATCGACTACTGCAAAATGAACAATTTCTAGTTCAGCCTCTTTACTGGTGGTTTTTAAACTTCACCAGATGAATGTGTCATCAACACCACCTGAACGCACAAATTTGACGTCAAAATTACATACTGCTACAGATTCAGTGTTAAATGTTACTACAATCCGCACCCAACCTTCACGATTTCATAGTATCTGTAAAAATGATTTCTTTCTTTCTTTCACTGGTGCTCTGTGATGCACCACAAAGATATTTCAGTTTATCCTAATGCCTCAATCTTTTTTGCATATGAAAGAACAACTTCCAGTGCAACGTATGCACCATTTTTACTTAGATTTTAGGAAGCAAAACTACATCGGTTGGGTTGGTCAGCTTCGAGGTTTAACAAAAGTATAATTTTATCTCTTTACGCAGAATGATGTCCCCAGGACATTCTTGAATAAACATTTAGTGGAAAGATTGAAGAATTACGGTAAGTTGCCAAGTGGTTCATGGGGGGGGAGGAAATGTCCTCCTGAAATACGTCAGCAGCTGGATTCATGGACCAAATATATGGCAGAGTAATCTGTGGTTCAACACTGCTGGATCTTCTTCACTGTCAGGACAGGTGTATGACTTGTACCTGACTCAGGCTGTCGTTCTGGCATCTAGTGCAGCTTGTAAATGGGGTAGCTTTCCCTACAAAACAGCCACCTGGGCACAGGCCAAATTGACAATTGTTCTCTTGTAAACCAACGCATGAGGAGTGCATTAAAGGCAGGGATGACTACACAGCTCAGGGGTGAATTACCTTAGTCTGTCATTATTGATTAGTAAAACCCCTTTTTAGTCTTGTGCGAATAAGTCTGTTACGTTGTCACAGTTTTTTGTCAGAATTATCTCATATGACATGGAGTTATCATTAATAAAGTCGAGAGATTACTGATACAACTACTAAAATGCACCCTTTGTGGATACATTTCCACGGAACAAAGAACTACATATTCTTTTTGCTAATAACGAGGACACATTCTCAAGGACCAAAATGCATACTAACAAAGTTATTTATCTCATGCCCAAAGCACAATCAAAAATATAATGTAAACACTCATCAACTTTTAACTGAATGAAACCACCAGCTTTTGTGTACAAGTAGCACCAAGTCATCACAATGTGACACCACAATAAGTCCTTGCAAAGATTCATCGCTCATAGGTACTTTTCCTGAGGTCTTGCAGAGCAAGGTGGAAAGGTTGGAAATGACCCAAGCTTTTTTTATCAGCAGGTTTGAACAGTGTGCTTTTTCAGTTACTTACATGATGGGGTGTCAGTTTTTCCTGGGTAGAAGGAAACTGAAGCCCCCTGTGTAAATACCTTACATGACCTAAAATTTTCCCCACAAAAGTGCATTTTAAGAGGCAAATAAATGTCACAAAATATTATTTTTGGTGCTGAAATTTACAATTTTCCAGTAGAATATCGACCCATGTTCCAAACAAACCTCAAAACACCTTTCTACAATCAAAATCAGGAAAAATGAGCAAGTTAGTCATGGACGATATTTAAGGTCATTTTAACAGGGTACACCAACCTTTGGCAAATCACGGACAACTTTCCCTCTGTGTCACTGTGACCTACAGACATGCACACCATATTGGTGGAAGTCAACATTGGTGGTCTTCAAGAAACAAAATATGCCCAACAGCCCTGTTCTAATTTTAATTAATGTTCCATGAACACTGAGAACAGAGGAATCTCGCAATTGCCTGTCCATGGGATGAAATTTTACCACACACCAAAATAAACAAGTTTGAAAGTAAAATAATCACTAAAGATGACCAGAAATCTGTATGAATTAGCACCAGTCTAGAGGCAGCAAGTCACAATACAAGTATTTGATATTACGACCAGAAACTTTTTTCAGTGATTTTCTGACATCAAAAGTTTTACAGGACAAATGCAAATGGACACATATTGAGTTTGGTGCTTTTTATCTGTTCAAATATAACATCTGATCTTTTTAGATGCTATACCTCATGATGAACAGTGAACACATTACAATGTCCCAATAATGTGTACACTGGATTTTTGATTTTTTCTCCTACAAATCAACATTCGCTAACACCCACAGGCAAACGTTCATCTATAATCAATAGGATACTAATCATGCTGGTAAAATATAAAATCAGTGATTTCTATATGTGTATCTTAAATAGCAATAAATATCAACTGTTTTAATATAAAATATCATTAATGGAAAAGAAAACACTAAAATGAAGCATAATTCAGGTGAAATTGAAAGACTATTAAAAGCTGTCCAGGAAAATAGCAGGATTTATTTTTTTACAATTTGTTTAACTTAGTCAAAAACATTTGAATATTTTATTCTATGGTGACCTTTTCTGACCGCAATGGGGCGTCACTGATGTCACATAAGGTTTTTGTTACATTAGACATTTCATGCCTAAACGCTGCCACATTTCATCATTCAAAATGGATATATATAAAGATCTATGAATGCACTGGCTCATTTCACCTTGAAATGAATTATTTTAGACAAAAAGTATAGATGTGACGTAACTGATTCCTTCTGGGTCACAACAGACCATTGTAGAATATGGTCTTATAACACAATTTTACTTCGTTAGAAAAATTTGTTAAAAGAAAAATTCTAAAAAAAAAAAAAAAAATCAAACTAGTTCCTTGGACAGTTTTTAAAGGTCTTTCCATCTGATATAGGCTTCACTTTAGAGTGATCTTTCAGTTTAAAGACAAAACATGTACTTATTTTAACTTTAAAGTATATGTAAACAATACAGTTAATAACAGGAGTGAAATGCATAAAAAGCACATGAGACAATATCATTAAAATGCTCAGGGTTAGGCACTGAACAAATTATAATAAAATAAACACTGTTATTAAAGTCTAAAATATGGGATCTGATCCATCAGAATCCCAATCACATGATTCCAAGGGACCATCATCAAATTCCACCTCAATGTCATACTGAAAGTCTGAATCACCAGGTTTCTTGCGATTCTTTTCAAAGGTTGATTCCATGGCAGCTTTCTTTCTCCGCAAGGTATCTTCATCGACTTTGTTCAAATCTTCCTCTGGGTTAATCGTATCCATCTGTTGATTTTTGGCAATGCTGGACTCTAAACTCATTCCATTCAACTTGTCCTTGATGATTGTCACAAGGCGTTCAAGTTGCACAGCAGTTACACCGTCCAGATATTTCTTGTGTCTGGGGCAAGTCCTGAGGTCTTCCACTGCTTTGGCCACAGCAGAGTTTTTGGTGAAACTGCGTAAGGGCATTGTCCTCCTGTGTAACTTGCCCGTCGCCTTCACTTCATAGCTTAATACTATAGCTGGTGGGTCAAACTTCACTCCACACTTCTTTGGTATGTACATCCCATTTGCCATAGTGAACCCAGCAGTATCATCTGGAGCAAAAATTGTAGAATGACCCCTCAGGATTACAGTACTGTATTTCGCCTGAAGTTTAGCTTACTTTCAAGTGACAAAGTTTGCTTGATTCTGATTGATTCATCAACCTACATGGCCTTTACAGGTGTTGTTCAAGTCAATTCAGGTCAAAATTCCTACCAGACAAAATGTTCACTATATATATATATGCATGCTACTAGTAGTAAACCGTTGCAACCATGCCCCTACTAGATCAGCTAACCTGGCTATCTACATGTAATACTGGTAAGACTATATTTAAGTTTTGTGTGTAAAAATGGCCTTTCACAAGCACATAAATTTAGCCTTTATTGTGATAGTTTTGATGCGAACACTTGCCTTTTTCTCATCAGAAAAGAAAAAACTTGAGCAGCCTCACACAGTGGATGAGCCAAGCGGTATCACGCAATATGTGTCACTTAAAAAGCTCAACTTACGATGAAATACAGTAACTATATTAATTCCTTTATTTCAATTCTGACTTCAACACAGTTACTCATACATGTATATATGTGTGTGTGTGTGTGTGTGTGTGTGTGTGTGTGTGTGTGTGTGTGTGTGTGTGTGTGTGTATAAAAGTATAATGCCATTCAGCAGGTCAAGTTAGGTTTATGGGTTGACTAATGTTCTAGGGACAGGATCATGATATGTGTCTGGTCTTGCTAGCTTCCTCTTCGGCCATACGTGGGTAGGTGTGCCAGCTACCTGCGGATGGTCGTGGGTTTCCCCTGGGCTCTGCACGGTTTCCTACCACCATAATGCTGGCAGCCGTCGTATCAGTGAAATATTCTTGAGGACGGCGTTAAAAACCAATCAAATAAACAAATAAATTTGTGTCTGGCATCTAATACAAGGATAAAACATAAAAAATATTTAAACATTCCATTGCCCAGGGTAGTAATAAATGTTCCTTACCATAAATGAGACACATAAGCTTTTCACCGCAACTCTTGCAAGTCGAATGAGAGACGCCACTACACAACTATATACTATAATGTATAAAGTTCTATACATGTAGTATAAAATCAGAAGCTAGTCACAAGTTGCTCTGCAAAGAATGGCCCCAAAACAACATCAGAGCGCGCTCCATTTAAAAATCTGATGCAGTTACCTGCCCTGGTTAAATATGTCCCCAAGGAATCTCCAACACTCAGCCTAGGGAATAACTGCTACATGTTGTGCTTGCCATAAATCAACAGACAAAAAGGTAAGGAAAATATTATTGCATGCCTGCAAACTTCAGGTCGTGGAAAAGTATTTGGTGGATAATTTTGCCTCAACTGCATCAGGTTTATAAATCAGGCGTGCTCTGACGTTGGTTTGGGGATATCCTTAAACAACTTTTTTGCCAAACCTGATGTCAGAGCAATCTCGGTCAGAAACCTTAACAATTAGTCAACAGTTAGAAAAACCGAAGACATATGTGTATGAATATGGACTGAGATTTAATAATCATGTTAAAAAGTTCAATGCTCCTCATAAAAAGTCAACTTACCTGTCTGTGCCACTCACAATAACCTGTCAATACAACAACAACGCTCTCTTGGCTTAACTATATATTTCAAGGCTGATTGCGCTAAGCTACACAATTTTCCACAAATACAACCCTTATTTCTGGCGGCCTCTATACATATCTAAAAAATGACATCAGCATTCTGAGAGAGATGGGCAATGATGTTGAAAAATGATAAAGGCTCAGTCACTTTTCCTTGACATCGTCAGCCATGTTGTAAACAAATCGCAGCGAGTACCTTGCCGGGGATACTACAACCAGCATTACCCAATCAGAAAGATCGTTTCAATGATGACGGTACGGACATGTTGGGATTCCCCTCATGGGTACTACCTAAGAGTTATGTCCCTTAGTTTACAACTTTTATACATTCATGATTGTTAGAATGGAACGATAGAACGAAGGAAATGGCACCATATTGCGTTCCTTCACTTTGATCCATCATCGGAGGAGGGAAAGGTAGTACGATTAATGATACGACGATATGGCCTAACTAATATCCAGCTGCAATATTTTTAATCATTAGAGGTTCACTGAAATCGTTTTCAGTTGTTTTTATTATTCTCTGCAATTTTGTGATAGGCCTACATTTTGTGAGAAAACGACAAACGGCACTTTCTGTAAATTTCAGTATGTTGTAAGAAAGGGTCTGAAGTTGTGTCTTTTAGCTTTTAGAAACATTTAGTCAATCGGAGGCTCGAGGACGAGCTAGTACACAGAAGGTACAAATGACATAAGATCACATCATTTTCTCCTGTGACGTTGCTGAGCGTATGCACTCCGTATAAGCCATCCTTTTTGAGCACACATACACCGATAATCGTGACGTAATAAAAGAAAGAATTAATGAGTTCACAGCATTGGGCCGTCTTGATACAAGGGGGAGGAGTTTTACGAGAGGCTCATTAGGTGACTTGGTGGCCATATTGGATTTTGTGCGAAACTAGGGGAGCTTGCGGTTATGCGAAAACACCAGTGTTGCCAGATTATAACGACCAATCACGTAACAATAACGACGAATAACGTCATACGATTGGCTAAGCTAGGTTGGCGACACCTCTGTTTCCATGTATCGTCATCGCCTCAAATTTCTGTAGTTTTTGCTAAACCTTAACATATCCTCAAAACTGGAGGTAGGTACATATCTTTTAAACCGATGAAGTTACAGAAGCAATCTTAGAGAGACACAGAATCGACGCTGATTGGCTGACAGGCCGGGGAGACAGAGTTCCCAGGGTGAATTACTGCAGAATATACAGAGCATATTAAGACCCACCTATTAAATCTTTTCTAATTCTGCCGCATTGTCTTGTAAGACAATTGCGTGCTCTAAAACACGCAGAACTTTCTAAACTAGTGACTTAACCACCAATGCTAAAGCAAAAAACAAGCCTTTCATACATTTCTATAGGGTAATCTACCTACGTTCTGGGGGATTTTTGACAAGAGCAATGATAAATCAGTCAAAGTTAACTGTTTAAACTAAAATATATGTATGTTTTCAAAAAGCACGGGTGGGGTGCTATAAATTAAGATGATTATTGTATTTGTACAATTATCTGTTGACAATTCGTTGGAAAACACTTGAAACAGGAAGAAGTTCTATGTCCGTTCTATGTTCTTTATTTCTCCCACGACCGTTCAGCTTGCTCGCCTGATCTAGACTGACCGTCGAGCTGGGCACACGACCCGCAATACAATTCTGCGTTGACTATGAATTGAAAATACACTTGTATGCTTGGCACGATAACATTTTGTGTCGCGTGACATGAAGTCTCCAGCATGATTAACATCTATGATAATTAATAAATGTACGTGTAGAATCAATGTCATTGCCTTAATTACCACAGCCCGGGTAACCTGTAATCATGCTAATTGGACTTACAGGTCATTTCATACATGTTGTCTATATTTACTGCTTGATACTGATTATTTTTATCCTTTCATCATTGTATTATGTTTATTATAAACAAGTATATGGCTGAATACCAATAAGCAGATATCAGGAGACCCTGTAATTGCACAGGTGTACATGTATGTCTAAACAAACTTAAAAAAATTATGTAATAATACATGTGGACATATATGCCTACAGGACTATGTCTAATTAGAAATATTCGTATGCATCACATTCGTACCAAGGGCAGAAACCAGTCACTTAATTATATAAGCATAACATTTGTTGTTGTTGTTGGAGTTTTCGAACAATGTACCTGGATTTTCCATGGGGTCTGTCCACAGGTAAAAACTCATGACTGAGATTTGCCAGTCAGTGTAGACTGTGCCCGATAAAAGGACTGTGATTTATTCGAGAATATATAACTAGTAATTGAATACCTTACTTCAAACTCGATCGCTATATTAAACACACACAAATTATTTTGGGTCACTTTTCAACTGTTCATCCTACATTCTATAATTCATAGTTTCGAGCACCCGTGTTCCTCGAAAGGAGCAGGAGGTGACAAATAACTCGGAGCTAAATTGGCGGAAGTCTGAATATAACCTTGCGTGCATTGCACGAACTCAAATACACACGAAAAATAGTGAAAAACTATACAGGAAATAAAGAGGTCTTTAAAGGACTAGTGTCGAGATTAACTACAGGCCCTAATCATAAGGATTATAACCTGTGTAAACAGTATATTACTGGGAGGGCTTCTGAGAAACGTAATGACGACTTACTGCCCTAGCCGATCTCCAGTCTGACGCCTGTAGTGCTCAACTGGTGAAGTCTTAAATGACCGAAATAACCCGGGGATTCGTATCAACACGAAATCATTTTTCGAGATGGATTCTGCCTACTGCCGTGTCAGTTTGAACCCACAGTGGACGACATTGAAGTTCCAATTTATGACATTGACTTCTCTGGCCAGACTTCAGATTCTGAAACTTCAGATTTTTCAGATTTTTGATTGTTTGTCCAGGTATTTTCAACCGCACTGGAAAAATATGTGGACTGGAAAGCTATAGTTTTACTCTGTGTTACACTGTACATTTCGTGTGTTAATTTTAGCATTTTATATTTATTTACTATTCTTCCCGCTGTCCGCTTCACGATAGCTATCATTCTATTCCCCGAGGGATTCAAAATTTATACCTATATGCCATGACAACTAACGGTACATGTTATTGTCGGCATTCCGATGTGGAGGATGTGGACGGCGGCGTTACAGTATACAGATCCTTTAACAGTATTTTATAAGTACTGTGCCAATGTGAAACTTCAGCTGTATTCCTGTCGCAGCTTTCAACTGTATTCCTGTCGCAGCTTTCAGCTGTAAAATGGCGAGAGCAGATTCGGCAGTTTTCAGTGGGTACAAAAGTCCCCCCTTTTTTCTTTATCTCGTATGCTTAGTGTTGAATTCTTGCACAAGTTTCTGAAGTGTTTGATACTGAGCATTATCCAGTGGCGGAGGCCTGTAAATTTAACCTTACACAGAATATACGCTGTTTCAACAGTAGAAATGTCATCCCTTCTGGGCCAGTCGTATTGACTGGTGTTTCCTCTACCGTGTTTCCGCTCCAAGAATTTCAGATTTGTCTTGTCTTCATCGGTTCTGACAACCCTGTCAATACTCAACCCCCTTGGTAAGACGAAAACGGAAGAAAAAAAACGAAGTTCCGGTTTTTCTACATTCCCAGGCACAGTCGTTGCAGAGGGTGTTTTGATCGAACCTTTGGTTTCATTTTCTAACGATTCCCACTCAGAATCGGTTTCACTAGTCTCAAAGTCAACATGTGCTTTGTCCTCTTCAACGGTTTACTGGCCAGATTGTATTTTGGCAGCCTTCCATACGAGCCAGTAGAAACATTCGTGCCTAGCAACATCCAAGAGAGTATAGATCTTCTACACTGACATCATAACCGTCTTCTAGATGTTTTTCACACCTGGAAATTGTTTTATTTGTCAACTTTCTTTCGATTGACATTAATATTGTGGGTTCACATTCAACTTCAAATTTATCCTGGAGTGACGTGCAGAAATTAGAATCACCAGTTGGACTACAAAAGCAGGAAATCTGGCGATGAAATACGATGAAAATTGTTTTTGCTCAAACTCCAGACCATGCTGATAGTATAATATAATTAAAGATGTACAGCGTTGAGAGTAAAACCCAGAGCAGCCACGACAGTGTGATAGACACACAGCGTAGAGAGTAAAACCAGAGCAGCGACGGCAGTGTGATAGACACACAGTGTAGAGAGTAAAACCGGAGCAGCGACGACAGTGTGATAGACCGACAGCGTAGAAAGTAAAACCGAAGCAGCGACGACTGTGTGATAGAAACACAGCATAGAGAGCAAAACCAGAGCAGCGACGACAGTGTGGTGGACACACAGCGTAGAGAGTAAAACCAGAGCAGCCACGACAGTGTGATAGACACACAGCGTAGAGAGTAAAACCAGAGCAGCGACGGCAGTATGATAGACACACAGTGTAGAGAGTAAAACCGGAGCAGCGACGACAGTGTGATAGACCGACAGCGTAGAAAGTAAAACCGAAGCAGCGACGACTGTGTGATAGAAACACAGCATAGAGAGCAAAACCAGAGCAGCGACGACAGTGTGGTGGACACACAGCGTAGAGAGTAAACCCAGAGCAACGACGACAGTGTGATAGACACACAGCGTAGAGAATAAAACCAGAGCAGCCACGACACTGTGATAGACGTACAGGGTAGAGAGTAAAACCAGAGCAGCCACGACAGTGTGATAGACACACAGCATAGAGGTTAAAACCAGAGCAGCCACGACAGTGTGATAGCAGGTAAATGGTCACACGTAACGGGTGAAATACGGCCTCTTGTCATTTCACCCCAGTCAGTGTTTAATCCCAAAAGTTCATATAAATACACAAAAAGTAACAATTTACACGCATCCAGGCACCATGGCTAGAGCAGAATGAGGTAAAAAAAAATGCATTGATGTTACTTGCGATATATTACACGTCACTTGTCTAGAATTACTCAAAATGCTGTGTTGTCATCACATATAACATACAATAACATTAAAACAATGCAAAGGGACCTCGGGGATGCTTAGTCCACCAGCAGAATACTGGTTTATGCAGGAATACATTGATGTTTTGCCACCACTGTTGTGTCATGCCATGTCAAAATGGCTATCTTCATTTGCTTCAGTGTACATTACACGATAACCATTCACAAGAGTTTCATCCACATGTAGATATGTAAGCAAAAAATGCACATGAAATCACGGTGCTTAGAAATACTTAATCATGTTGTATATTACAGATAAGGGATTGGAGATTTTCTTGATATACAAACACTACAAATAATTACAATATATGTTACAGCAATATGATCGAAGTGGAGGTTTTTTTCCCACAAGGTCAGTGCAAGCACAGAAATTGCTGAGAATTAAATTCGCTCTGAGGTAAAAGTTTCAGCTAAGAATAACAGATATGATGTATATAAACCAAATAAATAATTCAATGGTACAAAATAAATGTCCACAGCGGTTCGTCTTGTTGTCTTCGCCAGTCACCAAATTACTCACCAAGTGATGATCTGCATGTATGTTGCTTTTTCACTAGCTCTCCGGATATCAGCGCTCAGTCTTCACACTGGATTTAGCCGCTGTGAATTAGCTACAGTCCCACGACTCGTGCTGAGCCGGCAACATTAAAGGCGCACCAGGATTCCAATATCCATGGCATTTTTTCCACCTGAATTAAATCTCTGGAAAAAAGGGGAAATTACACTACAAAGATATTGCTAATTAACAGTAAAATAATCTCACCATTCATTCGATTTTATTTCCTGTTGATTTATATTCTAAGCCATGTTAAATGACCAGCTTAGAAAAGATCAAAAGTAAAAGAAAAGAATACAAAATAAGAGAGACAGACAATGTCAAATGAAACGAAACCCTCTACTGCTCCCGCTAAGCCAAATACATTGTTTTGGTAACTTAAAACCGCAAACAACTCACATCACCTAAGGAATGAGAGATTTGAAATTGAGTAAGATTTGAAGTGGGCCAAGCGTACGTCTATCGTGTTTCATACATATTTATGTATTTGATTGGTGTTTTACGCCGTACTCAAAAATATAAGACCCACTCATACGACAGCGGCCAGCATTATGGTGGGAGGAAACGCGGCGGAACCCGGAGGAAACCCACGACCATCAGCAGGTTGCTGATAGACCTTCCCATTACGGCCGGAGTTTCTTGTGTACATGGATGCAATACATAATGGTGACTTTATTATTCGCCATTATGTTATTGGAAAGTTCTTTGTACTCATCTGCTCTTAAATCAACGATTCTACTATGTTAGACCGAATAATAATAAAAAAAAAAACAAAAACAAAAAAAACAAAAAACCCGGAGAAACTTGAAAAGGAGCCAAGGAGACGGTGACAGGTCACCAGGCACTATAACAAGCGTGTGACGTCATGTAGCAACTGAGCAAGTCGGAGTTTGTATGGCAATAATTAAGATGGATGTATTGCCATGGCTCCATGCATTAAAGTTCAATTTTGCTGCCATTTTGCAGTAAAGGCTTAGGTAATGAAGCTAAATTTCGTCCATTAGGTAGAATTTTGCACATAATTATATATCTCACCAGATCCTAGGGAGTCGAACAATAAAAAAAAATTACTACCGACGAATAAAGAGATAAATTCATATTACAACATAAATAAATGACATATTATAGAAGTTCAGTTCCTGTGAGCGATGATATAATAACATTTGTAAACGGTCGGTGAATCCTGTATTTATAGTTGCTCACGCTATCAATTACGGAGAGGAACTTTTCAAGCAGCGTGGCGCTTAAAGAATCCTTCCTGACCCCACGCTGATTTCTGATGATCTTCTAAAGGCTGTCTCTCCGAGGAGGCTTCACCACTGAAAAATAAATCAAAAGGCCATCTGAAACCACGTGTATTGGACTTAGAGAGAAGGTTACTGGCTGTTCAGACCGTCGTAATTCTCCATCCCCTCCCCACTCCGAGTGTTATTTGATGTGGAAGGCATATAAACAGATGCTCGGTGGACGGGTTTGACAACTTCACCATCCGAGCACTCTGAACACCAAGGCAAGTCGCCGTCACAGAAATGAGGCTGCTGTATTTTACACTGGTAAGCAATCATTCATTTACCCGTAATATGTTCTGTCCTTCCTGCTGGATAAAGAAGTCGCATTCAGCACGTGGCTTACAGGTGAGTTGGGTAAATCGCATTCAGCACGTGGCTTACATGTGTGTTAGGAAAGTTCCATTCAGCACGTGGTTTACATGTGGATTAGGAAAGTCGCATTCAGCATATGGTTTACACGTGGGTAAGGAAAGTTGCATTCTGCACGTGGTTTACATGTGGGTTAGGAAAGTCGCATTCAGCACGTGGCTTACATGTGGGTTAAGGAAGTCGCATTCAGCACGTGGCTTACATGTGGGTTAGGAAAGTCGCATGCAACACGTACTTTAGATGTGGGTTAGGGAAGTCGTATTCAGCACGTGGTTTACATGTGGATAAGGAAAGTCGCATTCAGTACGTGGTTTACATGTGGGTTAGGAAAGTCGCATTCAGCGCGTGGTTTACATGTGGGTTAGTGAGGTGGTGGTGAAGTCACACTGAGCAAATGGTTGACCTGTGGACAAAGGAAGTCGCATTCAGCGCGTGGTTTACAAGTGGGTTAGTGAAGTGGTAGTAAAGTCACATTGAGCAAATGGTTGACCTGTGAACAAAGGAAGTCGCAGGTTTACCCGAAAATGTTGTTTTCAACATGTGGTTTGTTGGTGGGCTAGTGAAGTCTCATTCAGAAACAAAAACAAGAATTAACAGGCATTTGAACACATATGTTCTGAAAATTTGTGAGGGAAAACATCGTTCGTATATGACATCTATAGCGATATACAACAATGTTAAAATTCTCTGGTTAACACTGGACCAAAGTTTGGGATACTCTTCATTCATGGAAACGGCTCTACCTAATTAGGCGCCATGGTTAACTCCGGGTTCTACCTAATGAGGCGCCATGGTTAACTCCGGGTTCTACCTAATGAGGCGCCATGGTTAACTCCGGGTTCTACCTAATGAGGCGCCATGGTTAACTCCGGGTTCTACCTAATGAGGTACCATGGTTAACTCCGGTTCTACCTAATGAGGTACCATGGTTAACTCCGGTTCTACCTAATGAGGCACCATGGTTAACTCCGGTTCTACCTAATGAGGCACCATGGTTAATTCCGGTTCTACCTAATAAAATACCATGGTCAACTCTGGGTTCTACTACAGAGGTGCCCTGGTTAACTCCCAGCTCTGCCTAATGGGATTCCATGGTTAACTCTGGGCTCTGCCTAGTGAGGTTCCATGGCCAACTCCGGGCCCTGCCTAGTGAGGTTACATGGTTAACTTCGGGCTCTGCCTAATGAGGTTTCATGGTTAACTCCTCGCTCTGCCTAATGAGGCTCCATGATATATCCCAGGCTGTGCATGGTTTCTGTCACTAACACAAATTCGGAATGGAAGTGTTAATAAAAGGGAATAATTATAATGCATTACACAGACACGTAAATAAATGAGTGTTTTAACGACACTTTAGTATTATTGCAACCATGCGAGGACGAGATGCGTACACACTTACAAGTTGATCTCTTGTTTCTTTTTTTTCAGAAGACGGTTTTTTTAGCTACAGCCAAGTCCATCGTCAATGACTCACTCTATGATTTATACACAAATATATCTTTAAACAATGGAGCTTTCCGGCCTGAATCCTTCACTAACTATTCATTCATAGCTGGACATTTAACTAATGAATCCTCTGTGATCAACAATTCCACCGGTTTCGAATCTTTCAGCAGAGAGTCCTTCAAGAATCAGTCTTCCTCAGCTAACTGGATAACTGACAGGTCCCTAACCGATGAGTCCTTGGCAATTAATTCCTCTATTCATGGCCTCTTGACATCTGAATCCGTCAGTGGTGAAACCTTGACATCTGAATCCGTCAGCAGTGAGACCTTGACATCTGAATCCGTCAGCAGTGAGACCTTGACATCTGAATCCGTCAGCAGTGATCCCTTGACAACTGAATCCGTCAGTGGTGAGACCTTGACAACTGAATCCATCAGTAGTGAGACCTTGATAACTGAATCGTGTGGCTATTCATCCTTTACGAATGACTCCATCCCGAAAGAACTCCTCCCTAACGGCTCCTCCTTTGTCGAAAAATCCTGCACAGTTAGAAATTCCACCACAGCAAATAAACCGGTGTCAACTGTTTTTAACAGTCACTTTTCTCTAGAGTCGTCTATCGTGTCTTGTCTTACCTTTGCCATAGCCTGCGTGGCCGTCTTAAACAACTCGTTGTTACTGTGGGCTATCGGACGTGTGGACAACTCCATTCTGAAGGCCAAACGCTTCATCCAGAACATGACTGTAGCCAATCTTTTACTTCCAGTTCTTATAGCCTTTAATCCTTATTTCATAGCAACGGCAGTGGGTGGGGTCGGTGCACAACCAGGCACTTGTGTCCTCGGGGTATATTCCATAGCCAGAAATATGCTAGGTTTATCTCAACCCGTCTGCGTCCTGGGTTTGGCATGTGACCGTATCTATGCCATAGCGCGTCCTATGACATACAAACTTGTTGGTTACACCTCATTATTTAGATACGTTATTTTATTTCTGCCATGGTTTGTCGGTTTAACTTTGTTGAGTATATTTATGTATGTGGCTTCCAACACTTTAGAACTGCATGGAATACGAGATGAACCCATTGTTTGTCATGTTTTCCTAAGTGCGGCATCGAAATCTGAAAGTTCTAAGGTATTAGATAGCGTTCTGATTTCCGCGAATGTTTTCTCCTTTGTTGTCTATGTTTCACTGTTTGCCTTATATAAATATCAACAACAGAACATTCACAAGATATCCATGACGCCAGTTAAGAAATCCACGGTGTCATTGGTAAGGACATACTTCCTCCTGAACGTCACAACTCTGGCTCTATACCTGCCTGCCCCTATCTACGCTCTGTTAAATGAGAGTGCCCTTACAGGAACACACGAATCGCACAATGTAATAACGGGTTTGATGATTGTGTATCTGCTCAACACTTGCCTAGACCCTCTGATCTGTATGAGTAGAATACCATCCATCCGACAAAATTTACCCATCAAGTTCAAACAGGTGCCAGCGAGACGTGGCGAAAAATCATCGCAAAGAACTGAAATCGAGGCACATAGACGATGAAATTTGCATAATCTGTAGACATATTAACAGCCTTCAAATAATGGCTTTTTTCACACTTAGGATACAAGAAAGGGTACTATAAAACGGAGAGAATGGAGGTAAGCAAAATGATGTCCAAAGAAAAAATTCTTCATTTTTGAGGAATATTTTATTTTCTTAATAATCCCTCTATTATGTGCACATTTTCCGTCAATGCTCGGAAATATTCGGAAATGACGTCATCGATGAGCATATTGGGAGCGGTTGACCAGCTATTAAAACGCCCTCAATTTGGGGTCTCTTTCCACCAAGTTGTTACGACAGCTATCGCCTTTGACGTCACCACAGCAGGTTACTTAATTTTGGAAATTATTAAGAAATAAAACCCAAGCTTATGTTCAGCCGCTTGTCGAAAACATGCTCATCGCGCTGAGTTAGTGGTTTACAGTTGGAGACTGGTATATTAAGATATTTAGGGACAACTTAAAGTTGATCAGTCAGTCAAGCAAGGGGCCAAGCAACTTCTTCGTGGACGCAAGTCCACGTCTCTAACAAGGATCTGAAAAAAGCGATTTAATTGGAGGGGATGGAAATTTTTGAACACTTAACCCAGTCGTTATTAACTAAAAAATTTCAGTGGAGTTCATACTGTATAAAAAAACATTCCGATGCTTCATTTTAAATACACGACCTACTTTCCTTGAAAAGTACGGACTACTGGTTAAAACTTTTAATTATCTAAGGTCGCTACATTAGACGCTGGCTAGCTGGAATTTTCCTTGATAGCAACAGGTAAGGCATAATAGTTAGACAGGAAAATATGTATGTTTCTAAAAGTTTTGATTTGCTCTTTGCCTGGAACTCCACACCGTTTTCAATGGCCCAGGGACGAGGGAACTGGGCACATATTGGATGAAACATCATAGGCATAATGGGGCAGCAGAGCCAGTGGGATGGAATTCGATTCCTTGGATGTCACGTCTGTGCATACTTTTCTGGTATCCTTGGGAATTACTAGTATTCCCGTTTATTTACATGCAAATCATACAAGTTTTATTTATCTAATGTAATATTATTGTGATGTAAGAACAGTAGAATAGACATTGTGATGTAAACGCAATAAGATAGACATCGTGATGTAACAGCAATATGATTGACATCGTGATGTAACAGCAATATGATTAACATCGTAATGTAACACCACTATGATAGACATCATGATATAACAACAAATGGATAGGCATTGTGATTTATCAGCGCTGATTTAGACAATGTGATGTAACAGGCCTAGAGACGTGATGATTTAAGATAACATGATAGACATTCCGATGTAACAGCAACATAACAGACTTTGTGAAGCAACAACAGTAGGATAGACACTGTGATGCAACAGCAATAGGATAGACATTGTGATGTAACAGCAGTAGGATAGACATTGTGATGTAACAGCAGTAGGATAGACATTGTGATGTAACAGCAGTAGGATAGACATTGAGATGTAACAGCAGTAGGATATACATTGTGATGTAACAGCAGTAGGATAGACATTGTGATGCAACAGCAGTAGGATAGACATTGTGATGTAACAGCAGTAGGATAGACATTGTGATGTAACAGCAGTAGATAGACATTGTGATGTAACAGCAGTAGAATAGACATTGTGACGTAACAGCAGTAGGATAGACATTGTGACGTAACAGCAGTAGGATAGACATTGTGATGTAACAGCAGTAGGATAGACATTGTGATGTAACAGCAGTAGGATAGACATTGTGATGCAACGGCAGTAGATAGACATTGTGATGTAACAGCAGTAGGATAGACATTGTGATGTAACAGCAGTAGGATAGACATTGAGATGCAACATCAATAGGATAGACATTCCGATTTGATATGAAGAGAAATTATAGAAATACGATAGACATTGTGATGTAACAGCAGTAGGATAGACATTGTGATGTAACAGCAGTAGGATATACATTGTGATGTAACAGCAGTAGGATAGGCATTGTGATATAAAAACAAATGGATAGGCATTATGATGTAACAGCAGTAGGATATACATTGTGATGTAACAGCAGTAGGATAGACATTGTGATGTAACAGCAGTAGGATAGACATTGTGATATAAAAACAAATGGATAGGCATTGTGATGTAACAAGAGTAGGACAGACATTATGATGTAACAGCAGTAGGATAGACATTGTGATGTAACAACAAAGGGACAGGCATTGTGCTGTAATAGCAGTGGGACAGACATTGTGATGTAACAGAAGTAGGATAGACATTGTGATGTAACAGCAGTAAGACAGACATTGTGATGCAACAGCAGTAGGATAGACATTGAGATGCAACATCAATAGGATAGACATTGTGATGTAACAGCAGTAGGATAGACATTCTGATGTAACAGCAGCAGGATAGACATTGTGATATAAAAACAAATGGATAGGCATTGTGATGTAACAGGAGTAGGATAGACATTGTGATGTAACAGCAGTAGGATAGACATTGTGATGTAAAAACAAATGGACAGACATTGTGATGTAACAGAAGTAGGACAGACATTGTGATGTAACAGGAGTAGGACAGATATTGTGATGTAACAGCAGTAGGATAGACATTGTGATGTAACAGCAGTAGGATAGACATTGCGATGTAACAGAAGTGGGATAGACACTGTGTTATAACAACAAATGGATAGGCATTGTGATGTAACAGCAATCGGACAGACATAAAAATATTTGTTTATTTTATTTAGTTTGAGAGTCCATGTTTCATTTATTAGAAGCTCACTTTTGCAGCAATACAGATGAATATACAGTGTGTTGGTTTTGAGTCATGAATACGTTACTTTGTTTTAAAGTCTATTAGACTGAATAAGCCATATATACGAAGTGTACAATGTGTTTCATTATTGAGGGATTACGTAAATAAAGATATAATAAAATAAGCACAATTTTATAGGTATTAAACCGGTATGTGTGTTAAGTTGTTTGTTTGATTGCTGTTTTACGCCGTACTCAAAAATATTTCACTACAACGACGGCGGCCACATTATGTTGGGAGGAAACCTGGCAAAGCCCGGGGGAAACCCATGACCATCCGCCGATTGCTGGAAGGCCTTCCCACGTACGACCAGACAGGAAGCCTGTATGAGCCAAAGTTGAACTCACAGCGACCGCATTGGTGAGAGGCTTCTGGGTCATTACGCTTATTCCGAGCTACCCAACTGAGCCACGGTGTTAAGATGTAATATTTTACAAATGTAATGGTTTCAATGGACCAATACATTATTCGCATGAATAACGCCGTGTGGGGCACTTGGTAATTCATCTTTTTGAACAGAGTGGTGTTGTTATTATTAAAATGGTGTTAATTTCATTTAATGTTTAACAAACTGTAATGTGCTAATGTATCCGCCAAGGGAGACTACTCCATCCAGACTATCGAACAGACACTTAATACTAGGCTTCAAATTTCTCACGTCTTGCAAGACCAAGTTTCAAGAGCAGATTTAGTGATTCACTTGATACAGGAATATAAAACGTGTGCGCAGTCGCTGAAGTTAACCGGTCATAAAGAAGGACAAATAAAAGGTTGAAAACTTTATTGTAGGGACTTTGAACCCACATGCTGTATCATTTTTTTTAATTTTTTTTTTTGATTGGTGTATTACGCCGTACTCAAGAATATTTCGCTTATACGACGGCGGCCAGCATTATGGTTACATGCAGAGGCCGGGGAAAACCCACGACCATCCGCAGGTTGCTGGTGGACCTTCTCACGTACGGCCGCCAGCATGAGCTGGACTTGAACTCACAGCGACCGCATTGGTGAGAGACTCCTGGGTCATTACGCTGCGCTAGCGCTTTAACCGACTGAGCCACGGAGGCTGTATCATGGCTTGTTTAATAAGTACGTTCACATGTTATACCACAGTTATCGAGTCCCTCACTTGTCGAACCAATGAACGAGGTTGGGCGAAAGGCGAGCAGATATCAAAATATACATGTATGTACGGAAAGTGTTGAGTTTCAGGAATGTATAACCCCTCATCAAGATTTAGTACACTGTCTTAGTTACCTTAGTAACAGGCAATCACTTCGTAAATGACAGGGCACACGAGGCACTGTTTTAATTCGAAATCCTATCCTGGTTACCATTATTGGGATATTACATAATTTATAGAACTACTCAGATTTGGGATTAACTACATCTAAGTCAAATTCCACAGCGTGATACCTCAACAACATCAACAACTGCCCTATTAGCAGACTTTGACGCACTAATGCTACTGTCTACATAAAAAAATTTGGAGAAGTTATCTCAACACCTCCCCCTCCCCCAATATATGTACGACCTTCTGGGGGTACAAGATCCCTATACACACAAAGCTGTGAAACAAACATATCAAAAGGTTTTATCATCACGTACCGGCGTTCAAAGTTTCTTAAGCTTTCTGAACATACCAGCCGGAGGTGGGGAAGGGGGGGGGGGCTTCGTGGCTCAGTTGGTTAGCGCGCTAACGCAGCGTAATGACCCAGGAGCCTCTCACCAATGCGGTCGCCGTGAGTTCAAGTCCACCACATGCTGTCTTCCTCTCCGGCCGTACATGGGAACGTCCTCCAGCAACCTGCCGCTGGTCATGGGTTTCCCTTGGGCTCTGCCCGGTTTCCTCTCACCATAATGCCGGCCGCCGTCGTATAAGTGAAATATTCTTGAGTACGGCGTAAAATCAAATAAATAAGTAAACGAACATACCACCCATTAAATACCACTTACATTCATAGCGTGGAAGATCTTAGAGTCTGTGCATTGTAACTCTGCTTAACCTGGGGCTAGGGGCTGTATAAACCTGAATAGCACAGTTTAATTATCACCGCTGTTTTGATATAAATAGTTGCAATAAACTCGTACCTGAGATACTTTTATGCCATTTCTTCGTTTAGAGCAGGAAATGTAACATAAGGACTCAATAGTGTTCAAATATAAGCGATAATGACAGACGGGAGACCCAGCGTGAAAAGAGAGAATTTATTTATAAACATAATATATTTGTTCATGACTATATACGGCAAGCTAAAGTTTACATTTTGTGTAGTAATGCGTCCTCTAACTGAATTTTATGTGATATTTACATAGCATACGTGCCCTGACTGCATGTCTGAACTGTATGCAGTATGTCATCCATTGTCAGATACAGAGAACAGACACAATCAGGAAAACTGGACATATATAGCCAGTAGCCTATATTTACCTGTCTGTAAAATGTAGCATACTCGCTACCAAAATTGCCTTTAGTCAGTGACACTAATAAGCTATACACATGAATATGTTGAAAGTTCATACTTTGCAAAGTTCGAACATTTTTTTCTAATTCAGAAGCTCACTTTTGAAGGTAAGGCCTCATTGTCTCGGGTGACGTCATAATTATTAAAACAAAAAAAAAACAAAAAACAGTGACATGTTAGAAATTGAGCGGAGTCCAACATATTTTGACGGACTTCACTTACACAAACTGTAAGCCCCGTTTGTGAAACTGCCATGTCTGAAATTGTTTACACGTGTTAGTATAATATAACCTTTCTAAATGAATTTTATTTTATCTCTGGTGGCATATGATCTCACGGACAAAATGGATTTAGAGTAGGAAAATTCTGTTATAAAAAAATACAATGTAGCCTATTCGCGGAGACTACCTACATTCGCGGTAATGTAGGCTGTGTTACTGCATGCAGTTTATTTTAACCGCTTGTTGGTGGAGCCATTGTAAAACAAATTACTCCAGACCCATTGTCCAGTATGCCACTTGCTTTTGAATAATTATGACCTAACCCGTGGCAATACTAACTTCTTCAAACAGAAGCTTGGTGTCGAAACGTAAGCTTGGTGTCGACACGTAGGTTTGATGTCGAAACCAGGCTTACGGAGTTTAACATTATGATTAGCAAAAAAAAAATACATTCTAACAACATGTTCCTTGATGCAGTACTTAGGGTTTACCGTCGTACTTTACAATTTTTCCGTCATATAACGACGAAGGAGTCCTTAGAGTGCATACTTCACTGAGACGACTTACCAAAGGCAAGTAAGCTGCTCCACCCAAGCCATTATACTGATACGGGTCAACCAGTCATTGCACTATCCCATTAATGCTGAACGTCAAGCGAAGAAGCTACAATCTCCTCTTTAAATGTCTTAGATGTGACTGGAACCAGGACTGACACTGGACCTACCTCACCTGAATTGGGTGCTCTACCAACTGAACCATTGGGACCCGGTTGCAATAATATGGATATAAGTCATATATCACTGCTAATCTTGCGGTGTTACGTATCCCTATCGAAAGGAAATTTTTGTTGTGAGTATATTACAGACAGCTGAATATAGGCGACCATCCGCAGGTTGCTGTAAGACCTTCTCACGTACTGCCGGAGAGGAAGCCAGTATGAGCTGGACTTGAACTCACAGCAACCGCATTGGTGAGAGAACTGGTTATGAGAAATATACTATGGCACTATTGCGATGATGATGACAGAGATGACGATGATACTACTGTTTGTAACAATAGCTACTATTTTAATTCATTTTGTATAGTTAAATCAAAGTAAATTTGTTTCACTATCAGTAATCATGAGAGCGTCTATTAAGTCTTCGGTTACAGAGTGAACAGTCCATTAAGTCTTGGTGTCATGCCGTTACAGTTCATTAAATCTTGAAGACCGTTTCGGTGGCCTAATGGTTAGAGCATCCGCGTAGCTCGAAGACCCGGGTCGGGCCACATCAAAGACTTTAAGCTGCCTAACTTGACGCCCAGCGCAGTGGAGAGGCTAGAGCAAGGAAACAGGTGTGGTTTACCCGGTGACAGTATAATGTGACTGGATGGGGTGTCATGTGTGGTGTCTTCGGCATGATATTTCAGTAGTGGCAGCACTTTGGCGGCACGGACTCGCCTTGCCAAAAGAAGACACAATATACATACACACACCCAATGATTCCTCTTCGTCATATAAATTGTTAAACAACACCACGACGTTAAACAGCTACCATTCATCAATTCATTCATTAAGTTTTGGGCTGATACCGTTACAGAGTGTACATTTCATTAGTTTTCGGGTGATAACGTCCTAGAGCGAACAGTCAATTAAGTCTTCGGGTGATACCATCGCAGAGTGAACTGTGCATTAAGTCTTCCGGTGATACTCTTACAGTTTAAACAGTTCAAGGAATCTTTGGTACTGTTACAGAATGCACAGTACAGTACAGTGATACCGTTACAGACTGAACAGTCCACTAAGTCTAGGGTGATACCGTCACAAAGTGAACTGTTCATTAAGACTTCGGGTGATACCATCACAAAGTGAAATGTTCATTAAGTCTTCGGGTAATACCGTTACAGACAGAAAAGTTCATCAGTTATTCGGGTGATACCGTCACAGAGTGAACAGTTGATTAAGTCTTCGGGTGATATCGTTACTGATCGAACAGCTCAATGAGTTATTGGGTTATAGAATGAACAGTTCATTAAGTATTCGGGTAATAAAGTAACAGAGTGTACAGTTCATTAAGTATCCGAGTAATACCGTTATAGAGTGTACAGTTCATTAAGTATTCGGGTAATACCGTTACAGAGTGTACAGTTCATTAAGTATTCGGGTAATACCGTTACAGAGTGTACAGTTCATTAAGCATCCGGGTGATACCGTTACAGACTGAACAGTTCATTAAGTATTCGGGTGATACCGTTACCGACTTAACAGTTCATTAAGTATCCGGCAGATACCGTTACAGAGTGAACAGTTCATTAAGTATCCGGGGGATACCGTTCTAGAGTGTATTACCATTACTGAATGTGTTATCATTGCCGAGTATGTTACCATTCCTGAGGGCGATAATTTTCTGTTTCTTCATAATTTTTCTGTTTAGCCTGTTTCTTCAACCCGTACAAATTCTCGAGTGCATGTTCAACATTTAACATAAATCATTGCATAACATGGACTATGCTTTTCGAGTATTTTCAAGTACTTTTCGAGTACTTTCAAGGACCATTCTGTTACAGTTTAAACCTTTATGAGTAGATTAATGGCTCTCATCAGTGGGTAGTCGAAGTAAAGAAAATTAAATAAATAAATAAATAAATAAATAAATAAGGGATACCAAATATGTTTTCACCTATTACACCAGTTAAATGAACTTTCATGAAGTTTGCATCGAGATCTGGTAAAACATTTAATACCCCTAGCCCCCGCCCTCGACTCTTCCTCCCTAAGCCTGATCATCACCTCCTCACCCCAAAGCACGTCTGGCCTTAACCCTCTTCTCTCCACAGCTGTCTGTGAGATATAAAGGCTTTCCATCGCGATATCCATGTGGAGTACATCAGTGAGGATCGGCTTTCAGCAGAGGCGCTCACCGGTAACTGATACTGCTAGCACAAACACAGAATCTGTAACTTTATGACATCAGTGTTGCTTGGGGTTGAAACTTTCAATTTGTGAAAAATTCTTATGGTAACAGCTGCAAGAAATGTGTTTTTCTTTGATAGATTGTGTGGGCATATAAAATATAACACATTAACTCGTCATGAGCCATACATGATCGAACTAATTAAACTGCGAAATTGGTTGATTCAATGATTTCTTGGAACAAGGGTTAATTAAATAACTAAAACAGTTGACTGTTTTTCTAAAGTGAAGAAAAAGCATATAAGGACAAAAATCTTCATCGTTGTATTCCGCCTTCAGTTTCTAAATCTCGTTCTGATCACAATGATATCGGCTTGTTTGTATGTTGTTTGTTTTCTTAATTGAGTATTTATTGAAGGAATAGTAAATGACTATGAAGTAGTCTGTTAATTATTATAAATTACTTTCCTATACTAAAACACTGTTGCTTCATCTGTGAGGCCTGGCGAATTGCCTTACCTAGTTATTCGGGGAAGGTCACTGTGCATGTTTACGAGTAGCGATACTTAATAATCATAGATGAAGCGGAACATTAGCCCTGCTTGAAGAATAACGAAACACAGCACTGGATTGTTATTCCTCCGAAGGCACGGGTAGATGCCGCAGTACAAAGAACAGGATCTCAGGGTATCCCCTGGTACACACCCATCGACATCTCTCTCATCTAGCTAATGACAAACAACAGTTCATGGTTTAGCAACGCTTATTAGTTCGGGGTCTGGGGAGAGGTATCGGGTTTAGGCCGTCTGCCATTTTTGGTTGGGCAGAACAGATGCAGTAGGAAACTAGAGGGCTGTGCCTAATACCACAGCCCCTTAATAGGCCACTGTCATACAAGCATATAACCCTGGGCATATACTTTATCTGGGACAATTTGGTGCGAATTGTACTCCTTACTCTTCGAAGTTATTTGCATTAAAGTCGTTCGGGCGCACAGAACTTAACATCTGCCTGATTTTCTTGTGAGAATCAGGAGCAAGTAAAGACGAAAACATTTTCCGTAGAGCCCGTTTTTTTTTTATCTCGACGTCAGCTGCATGCGTTTGAGTTTTCTGCGCAGGCGCGGGGGCCAACAAGCGCTATTTCCAGATCAGCAAAGATCAAATTGCACTTGCTCAGAAACTCATTGCAAATCCATGGGGCTGCACGGTAGCCAGATATTACGTCATTTCCGGTAAAATGAATTCTTCCCCGTGTGTTTGAAAGACTTAATTTTCACATATGTAGTGGAGGCAGTGAATATAAAGCCCAAGTTCGCCACTGTGACCATTTAAAGTACAAGATTCCACACAGCGTTAACTACCAGCTAGACTTCGAGCAAACACGGCAGTCTGGAGACTGGTGGAACAAGGGTTACGAACAGACGTGATCACCCCCATTTACCAAAGTAGACTAGTCCTATATAATCCGACTTGTCTACTGGTTCGGTCCTACTACATTCTTATCATTCCGAGGCAGACGTTGCAAAGTTACTTCTCTGTTAGCGGCGGCTAAATCCCTTTAGAACAGAAAAATGGTAAGTTTTCTGGCATTTTTCATCTTAGTTCATATTTTCCCCTTCTCAAAGTATATGTACGTGTATATTAGGTTGGTTAAAGTATTAAGCATGTGATATATAAAGTATATTGCCAGTACGCATTTCACTCTAATATGCATTATACCGTCATCTCTGTTTTGTTTATCTTCAGACTACTCTTTCGAGAGAAGAAATTGAAGGTAAGAATTCTGTCCTTCCTAAAAGATACCGCTTGCATTGAAATTTTGTAAGGACACATCTATGCATGTAGAATCTAGAGCTTTTACCGGGACTACGTTAATGAAACAGGCACCAGTGAAGACTAAGTAAAGGATTTCATGCAATGAAAGATGTTAGCGATTTACACATGATATACAGTTTATGAAGGAAAATAGGATTGTGCATTTTGCGCCGACTGAAGTTTCAGATATAAAGTCACACAAATATATCCGCGTCTGTTATCCAAATACAAATATAAAATCAAACTTTTGAAAGATAATGAGCATGGTTTACATGTACCATTGGCAGATAGTCTTCTCTAGAAATTGCGTTTTACGTAGCTAGGATTTTTTGGCTGCCATGCTGCTGAGCCGTGCTGAAGTCTATAGTTTTGGATAGCATCCAGTGACATACCTGACGCATGCGCATTTCTGGTCATTCTGGAGGAAAGCAGACATCTGATAGCTTATAAACAATGATAACCAGTGCCATTAACCGCCGCCATTTTGCCAGTGCATTCAGTCGTGTATATTTCAACATTTTCTTGGATGCATCATGGTAACATTTGCTGTAACTTTATAACGGAGAGAACTGCACAACTTCAACTGAAGTATAACAGTCATGTTCATTCCTGAGGAAACCGAGGTTTTCATTTTCACCGGTAGTGATATATTTCCCATCATTAAATGAAAATTTCCTTTCGATCAGTAATCAAAGCTTTGTAGTGTTCAATGCTAAAATACATATGCTTACATTAATTTTTTACTTTGACGAGATGAAATACATTCCTTCGTACAAAACATGTATGAGATCAACCGAGGACGAATCCATGAGAAACTACGGGAAATGCTCATCAATACTGAAAATAAAGCATGTGGATTTCAACATTTATTTGAAAAGTTGAAGGCATATAACAGTATTGTCATTTGATTGGTAAACCAAATCAGTCACAACCTTAGTTCCTGTATGTGTGAAACCATGTTAAACATTATTTATACTGATCGGAACAAATTCATAAATATTATGCGGGGTTACAAACCACATGCAACGACGTTGTTATAAATGAAAGAAATGACAGATTTTGTAGAATTAAATTAAAAAGAAAATTACCTTCGTCTTTTAATGACTTTCAAGCCATTATTTTAAGTTCTATTTACATGTTTTTCTGCATAGTTGTATGAGAATTGATTTTGTGAGACAGTGATACCTGACAAACGAGCGTGTAACGTGATTCTCGCAAAATCCCGTTTCCGTGTTCGTCGGCCCTATTATCTTGTGCAGAATCTCCTCGTTTTCCTGGAAGTCATCCGATCACGCTGCCCTAAAGGTCAAAATCCAAACGGTTAGAGATGTGTGAATGACGTGTAGGCCTTTCTATTTTAGGTCTAGCCGTACTATATCCTCGACTTGCACTTATAGATCTTCCATTATTTCTCTACCCGAAAAACAAATTTCAGAGACTTTATGATACTATACTATACAGCGGAGCTGGTGGAGATGATTTAGTGCAGAGGTGGCATAAAGGTTGTAGTTCTAAACAGCTAACTGTCGGCCATAGTCCTTTCATCTGAACTATGTCTTTAACTTCAGGCTAACGTCTTCTCAGATTCTAATAAGAAGGTGTAAACATGCTGTGCTCTTAATGAGTCTGTAGTCCCTTTGCACAATGTTGGGGTCGGGGTAGATGTCAGGGGAGTGGTGGTGGTGGGGGGGCCGGGGGGGGGGGGGCTGTACCTTGCATGAATCTACATTCTCGGTTTGGGTCATATCTTGTTGCTGTATATCCCATTTTGCATGTTGGGGGGAACAGGGGTCAAATTCACACCTTTATCCCAGGCAGGTTGAGGTAAACGGGAACAGGATAGCAAATTATATTGCGGCGGATTGACTCGATTTGCCACCTCGCCCCTTCAACCCCTCCCCACCTTAACCCCTCCTCCAGCCCAACACGTCTCCCTTATCCACCAGGCTTGTACCTCCCACGCCATGCCCGGGCAGCAGGAGTAAGGAAGACTCCACATACGCTGCCAGGTTCCTTTAGCCTCCAAAACATGCGAGGAAGCGCTCAGTGAGCTGTCCTTGATGAGCAAGCTGGGCAGATGTTCAGCGCGCTCTGTAGAGATGTCGAAATTGGTTGCCAGGATACCCACGTGCAGCTAGTTTATCTACACTCGACCCCTTCGAAGTGTGTTTATCTGAAAATAAAACTCCGCTACTTTTCGCTTCCGCTGAAAATCTCAACTTCGGTTCAACATGGTGAGAACCTATTGCGAAAATACAGGAATAAAGCTCATAGACAATATTTGTAACAGTATTTGCCCAATATTTGATACGATCGTAACACCTAATTTGCATTCAGCCGTTTTGATATTATTATGTTTTTATGTTATTATATTACAAAGTAGCATTGTTCTATTATCCTCAAGCACCTGCACCGTGCACATTTTGTCGTGTAAGATATCCGCAGAACAATGCACCGCTATGAAACCTTACAATTCAATGATCATATGGACCGATTCCCAGTACCATCTATAAACAGCGCAAACTCCCAACCATCTGAGAAGTTGAAATGAAGTGAACATTTATATGGTCTGAAAATATAATTCTTTGCGAAAAAAATAATTTCCAATATCATACATGATGATATTGTCTCTTAATAATTCAGTTTGTACTTTCAATATTTTGTTTGTCTTGCTGTTATTTTGAATACGTGTGCCTGCAATTATCGGTTACATGAAGAATTTTAGGCTCTGTTGTCAAGCTTGTGGTGCTTTGTAATTCCTGAACGTTGATGATTATCATCGCCTTGTCTAACGTTCAGCCCTTCATAGTGAAGCAGATTTCTAAATGTTCCAAAATGAAAGGGTGTTTTTACACATATGGCAACAAGGCAAAGTGTGATATTGACAAAGGAAAGAGGCGAAACATGAGACCACTGAGCAAAATGTGATGTTATACACCACTGAGGAAAGTCTGATACCGAAGGAGGAAACATGCAGAGACATTACGCCGTTGAGCAAAGCGTGATACTGACGGGGGAAACGGACAGAGACATTACACCGCTGAGCAAAGCGTGATACTGACGGGGGAAACGGACAGAGACATTACACCGCTGAGCTACACGTAAGTGTGATACGGACAAATGAAATAGGCAGAGACATTACACCACTGAGCTAAGTGTGATACGGACGAAGGAATCGGGCAGAAACATTACACCACTGAAGTAAGTGTGATACGTACGAAGGAAACAGGCAGTTACGTTGCACCCCTGAAGTATGTGTGATACAGACGAAGGAAACAGGCAGAAACGTTACATCACTGAAGCAAGTGTGATACGGACAAAGGAAACAGGCAGTTACGTTGCACCCCTGAAGTATGTGAGATACGGACGAAGGAAACAGGCAGAAACGTTACATCACTGAAGTATGTGAGATACGGACGAATGAAACAGGCAGAAACGTTACGTCATTGAAGGAAGTGTGATACGGACTAAGGAAACAGGCAGAAACGTTACACCACTGAGCTAAGTGTGATACGGACGAAGGAAACAGGTAGTTACGTTGCACCCCTGAAGTATGTGAGATACGGACGAAGGAAACAGGCAGAAACGTTACATCACTGAAGCGAATGTGATACGGACGAAGGAAACAGGCAGAAACGTTACGCCATTGAAGGAAGTATGATACGGACGAAGGAATCGGGCAGAAACGTTACACCACTGAGCTAAGTGTGATACGGGCGAAGGAAACAGGCAGAAACGTTACACCACTGAAGCAAGTGTGATACGGACGAAGGGAACAGGCAGAAACGTTACACCATGGGTAACTGCTTTTTTAATAATTATGATATCTCCCATTGGAAGGAGTTGTCGGGGTCGAAACAAATGTTAAGGAGTTTAACATTATGAATTAGAAAAGTACTCCAAATGCATTTCCCAAACAATAGTGTGGAAGTCCAGCATAATCAGTGCGTTAAGCTTGTAGTGTTACATGTCACTAACAAAAGTCAATTTTCAAAGTGAGTACGACTGATTTTCAGAGAGCTGAATATATGCGACAAGCTAAAAGAAACAGACTGAAGTGAGCTTCCGGCAGAAACTATTAACTCGTAGGGGAATAAGTACAACCCAGCATGGCTAACCTGCCGAGTGTACTACGCCTACACAACTCACCACAGAGACTGCAGCCTTGCTGGTTTGTTATTCTGCTTAACACAGATTACTGTAGTTTAAAAATATACACAACTGCAGCCAGCTAGCATAGCTTAAGGCGTCAGCTGCAAGTTTATATAGCTTGCCTCGGTTCATATCTGCTCATAAAACAACCGCAGAATGCGTGCATCCCACGTTTGATTGTGTAACGCTGCGATTGGTTCACTTGTAGAAGATTCGGATGAAAATAAGAAAAACGTTTTCCCACACATCTGGTGAAAAGTTCTAAATTGCATCGTCTGAACGTTGATTACCATCAGGGCTCGTCCTGTTTTCATTGGACAAATCTTATTCGTCGAGTTGGTACGACAAATCGCTCCTTCTTCTGAACGCGACATAATGCAAGCTGAAGGGTATAGACAGTCTTAAATATAATCAAGATGAGGTGACTGATGTTTGACCAAAGGTAAGCCACAGCCAATACATTTGTATATCATGGACTTATTCGGAGTGATGATGATCACGTCAGCATTGTGATCGGCTTAGTTCATAAGTTAAATGAGGAGGAATAAAACAAATTATTTGTAAAATAGTCGAGATGCAACTTCAGCATTTCCAAGTAGGATATAGACAGTAAAACATGGATCTAGTCATTGGCCAGTCTCGTGAGCATTCAACCAACCAATCAGTTAAGCTATTTTAGGTGCCTGTCAACGTGTAGCAATTCCCTAAGACAGGAAGCAAACGTAAACAATTTTAGGTAGGGGGCTTGTAATGTTTACACGGCTGCTCTGATCTACAGACAAAACGTTTTACAGAAACCAGACCTCGTGAGTAATTATAGATAGGAACGTGCACTTGGGAGATTCAAAAACTTTAAGAGGAAACATTCCTTGTGGCAGTTGTGAAATCATCAGTGGTGGACGCCCACATGGTTACAAACACTAAGATAAATTAGCACCCCAGTACTTCATTGGTATATTAAATACATAAATATATACATCAAATACATAAATTATTAAAATAAATTTTTTTAAAACCTTGCTCGGTCATAATGATGAGTGGGCTGAGCCTTGTGGATCTTATACACTTCCCAACTCTACCGCGCCCAATTTGAGACATTCGAATCTACCCCAACCCACTCGACCATCACCACACCCGACCCTCGCCCCAATCAACCACCACTCCACTCCACCATCACCTCACCCGACCAACAATCCCCTCCCGTCCACCACCTCCACCCGACCACGGCCTCAGCCGACTGCCTCACTCGACCACCACCCCCACTCGACCACCACCTCCACCCGGCCACGGCCTCACCCGACCACCACCCCACTCGACCACCATCTCCACCCGAACACAGCCTCACCCGACCACCTCCCGCACTCTACCACCACCCATACTCGACCACCACCACCACTCGACCACCACCTCCACCCGACCACCCATACTCGACCACCACCACCACCATTCGACCACCACCCCAACTCGACCACCACCTCCACCCGACCACCTCACCCGACGACAACCCCCACTTGACCACCACCTCCACCCGAACACGGCCTCACCCGACCACCACCCCCACTCTACACCCCCCCCCCCCACTAGACCACCACCCCCACTCTACCACCCCCACTCAGAACCATCTTGATAACGGTACGAAGATGTTTCTGAAATGGTTTCGAGTCACACGGTTGTTTTTGAAATTAGAAACTACAAACGTCTTCTTCATTATGTTCTCTTTCTTTTCACATATTATCTCTCTCTCTCTCTCTTTCTCACTTTCTCTCTCTCTCTCTCTCTCTCTCTCTCTCTAGAGTGACAGCTAGAATGGTAAAAGTGACAGCTAGAATGGTAAAGGCTACCGAACAGTGTTTCTCTGGTTCATAAGCTTACATTTTTACAACAGCCAGTCATCTGCAGCTATTCTATAGCATTATTACTTTATTATTTTTAGCCCCGTATTTTCTGGTGTAAACGAAAGGGTTGCGTATCGTGCTCTGTTTATTTCGTTTTATAGACTAGCTTACAGCACAAGAACTTGCGCCCATTCCACTGTACGGATGTAATTGCCTGCCCACAATAAATATAACTTTACAATAATTCTGTGATGACGATGTTGGCCAGGGTTCAAGACACTATGGGATGTCATAGCCTTTGCAAATTTGTGCTTGTTCAATCATCTCGACATTGTTGCACTCGCGTTGTTCATTATTCTCATTCTTGAACCATTGTTCACTGGCGTAGTTCATTGCTCGATTCATGTAGTTCTTTGTTCAGTTGCATAGTTTCACTGTATATGTGAGGTTTCCATTGTTCAGTGGTTTAGTTCATTTTTCATTTGATTGGCCCATTGTACCCTTGCATTAATGGTTGTATTTCCCAAACTGCACAAGGGAGTAGCCTGCATTTTGTTTCTCTGGATACGAGCTTCTGGTGGCACAGAAGTTATTGGGCTATGTTGTAAAAAGATAACGACTTGCAGTGGAATTAATTAGTTTTCTGGGAACTTGCGTCAGGCAAGATACGCACTTGTAAGACGGACAGGAAACTGTACCTGTTCGGTGTAGGCATTTATCCGATGCCAAGTCAGTGATTAACAGACACTAACACAGTATTTTGGTTCATATGTAGTGTTCCGTTCATTTCACGTATGTAACCGGGCTTTGGCAAACATACCGAGTCAGCAGTACAGTGAGCACATCGCAATGTAGCCCAGTGCCAAAATGGTAACATTGCACACTAGTGCATTGGGCATAAAGCATGTGAGAATGCAATACTTTATGGAAGAAGTACAAAAAATAGCATTGTACATTATAACTGTGGGCAATTGCCGAAGTAACGGGTCCTTAGATGCCCCAATACGTTATTTGGGTAATTCATAAACAACGCAACCAGTGGAACACAACTCGTTTTACATTGCAAATTCTGTCAACAGCTTGAATGAAAAGCTGACAGCATAGAGAGTAAGTTGGCAAATTGTCACACATATTACCCGTTAAAACCGGCTTCTTGTCAATTTACCTAAGTTAGGGTTTTATTCTGACTGTTCACGTAAATGCTTAAAATGGCAACCTATACAACCCCTTGCACCATGGCTTTAATAGAATTAGGTTAAGGTGCAAATGATGTTAATTGCAATTTACTAGACGTCACTGGTCTAGAATTCTCAGATTTCTTTGTCGTCGTCAAACTTAATCAACAATTGCATGAAACCAATCCAAAAGACCAGGATAGCAGAATCCTGGTTTGTGCAGGAATACAGTATATAACATTTAGTTGACTGGGTTCAAATCACTGAGTCCGCGTCAAAGTCGGAGGATCCGGCATCAAATCCGTGGTCGGGTCTTACCAAAGACATTAAAAATGGTACTTGCTGCTGTCTTGCTTTGTGCTCAGCACTGGGCGGTTAGAGCATGGAAACATGATTGGTTTTATTAAGTGATTCCTATGTTTCTACTCTTCCCATATTAGGCGATGTCATAAACAAATTCGTTTAGTTTCTCATTTCATAACAACCACGTGTAATATCTCAGGTCATAAGCCTGTCATATCTCATGTCATAATAAACAAACACGTGTAATATCTCTGGTCATAAACAAACACGTGTAATATCTCATGTCATACACAAATACATGTAATATCTCAGGTCATAAGCATGTAATGCATCATGTCATAAACACGTGTAGTAACAAATACGTGTAATATCTCAAGTCATAAACCAACACGTGCAATATCTCAGGTCATAAACAAGTAGGTGTAGATACGTGTTCATTCGTGTGATCTCACGTGAAGTTTGGAGGAATAGACTTAACAAACTCCTAGGTATATTGGGTAAGTCAATAGGTCATAGATTTCTCTTACCCAATTCAATGAGAGTAGAAAGGAATTACCTGTCTAGTGATGTACTTTAACCTGAGGCTCATACCTTTTTCTCCAAGTTTGTTTCTGTAACCGACTAAGAGGGTACAGTAATGCTAGACCTACATGTTAAGTACAGATAACCGTTACAGCCCACGGGGCCTCCGAACACGTTGCTAGGAAACCACGGACAGTGTGTAAATGTGAAATCCAAGATGTTCTGGCGAGTAGCGGAATCGGTAAAAATATCACCCTGCGCCGAGTCGGAGGTGGCCTTAAAAGGTAGAATGCTGCGGCTGTTGATGCGCATTGAAGAGGGTCGAGAGGGTTTAATGCGGCACTAACCGCTCGTTCAAAACCCACCATCAGAACAATGTGTTTTTGGCATTCTGAAGGCATAATATATAACGACAAATGATGACTTCTTGCAATTTCTACGCAGTTGTAAAAATTACGTTTTACAAAATTTGCCAGCAGCTATTTATGTTCTAGAGAATGCTCCCCTTCTAGTGCTGTGCCGGTCTATTTAATTGGCAGTGCTGAAAACACACGTACGCGTGTAAGTCTCAGTTGCTGCATTGCCAGATAGAAGCATTTCTAGAACAAGTGTGTTCCTCCTCTTTCTCTATCCTTCTTAACTGCTGACGATGTTATCCAAAGTAATTTTTTAAATAAATATTTGGATGTTTATCGACACTTGGACACGTTAAGGCGTCCAACACTTAGATTTCAGAAGGTTTATATAAATACTAGGTCAAACTTGTCTTTCGCAGTCTTTAAACTAACATAAACTTTATGATTATCTAATTATCGTTAGGATAAAGCTGTCCAAACACATACCTAAGCTTTATTAAGCTACAGAATGCAAACATCGGGATGTATGACATATTGTAGGTGTTTCTTTTTTTTTTCGTAAAATATATAAAATGCACCTTAGATTTTATACCCATCATACAGAAAGTGCAGTTCTGCAACGACCTTGCACTATATTCTTTGAATCAACATCAGGTCCACAATTTTGAAAATGCATGTTGAATAGAAAGTTTTTTCTGCAATATCCTTTCATTAAGTGAAAATCGTGAAGATTTTTGAAATATCTAAGCCATGCTGATGAATACTATAATTAAATCTAAGTGACTGCTGTACTGCACGTGAAGATAAACATCGTATATATAATAAAAACAAACCCGTTATTCACGAAATGAATCCATCTTCTTTTGCCAATTTATTTATCGTTAAACGGCTTCCTCTTTGAATTTTTCTTTGCTTTGCTGTAGTGTGAATGCCATCTTACAGCATGGTGTATGGCCCGATAGCAAACATAACAGTTGTTTTGTATAGAATGCTGGGCTTGTGCCAGCCTGTTGAGTGAGCGGAAAACTTTGGACTTTTTTTCGAATTTTTCCGTTAACATAGCAGAATAGTATTTTCCTTGAAAGGCTGTTTTGTTCATGTGTTTCTGACAAAACGGAATATTGCGGATCAGGTAAAACTATACTCTCAACTACAAATCTATGTACTTTATTCTACACCGTCTTATAAATTCTTGCCCTGCGTTATTCGTTTTTTAATATTTTTGGAGGATTTTTTTGTGTGGTGTGAGGGAGGTGGGGGGTAATGCTAGGCAACATTTGTTCTGGCGTTTTTTGTGAACAAATCTTGTGACTTGCGAAAATGTGAAAGAGGGGAATTTTGAAACACACTGTTGTCATAATGCCCTTGTTACCAAACTAAAAGCCTTACTGGACAGCCTTACTTTAAGTTTGAGATCATGTCTTAGATGTGTTTGCGAGTTTAGAGGAATGGCGTTCTGTCAGTTATGCGGCTGAATCGAAGCCACCTATCAGACCGCCTGTTTCTGTTTCCCCCTCAATTTGTTTTCTCTGTCATGCAGAATATTTTCTTCCAGGAAAATAGGCCTTCTCCTTTATTAAAAAAAAAACGTACGGGCGCACATTATTTATCGACTAGAAGCTGGTAATTGCTCACATTTTATCTAACCATAACTATATTGCACTGACAGTATTAGAATAACACTGCGGACAACTACTATTTGCTGAGAAATTATATCTCCACCATATATAAAAGGATTAACTAATTTAATCAACACAACCACCAACAGATAGTATAAAGTTTTGTTTATTTCTTGTACACTTATCCAACATGAAAAATGGTGTTTTTTCCATCCGTATCTGAAACTTTTATTGCTTGTCATATGCATGTGTGTTTTTCAGGTATTTCGCCTAAGATTTCACAAGCACGCAAATACATTGAATTGTCAAAGACTAACGAATTTTTTAAAACTCTATTTATACATATATATTCATTTTTATGCCATCGGTAATTCCGTAAACTGATTGCTTTCATCCAAATAGTGTCAGTTTTGGAATCTTAGCATTAACAGCAGGAAAACCTAGGACAACCCACCGCACTATTTCATTAGATATGCTACATGACATTTTTGAATTATATGCTTTTTCCATACTTTCCGTCTCGAATTTCACATTTATCTCTTGAGACCTTCACCAGTGTTGCACAGTTATGTGATTTTTACAGTGTCTGACAAATCTGGGTGTTTTCTCGTTGCAGATGTCCGTGACGTATTCGACCTGTTCGATTTCTGGGACGGTCGGGACGGCATGATTGACTCCCACAAAGTCGGCGATCTTCTCAGGTGCATCGGACTCAACCCAACGCTCGACATCTGTTACAAAAATGGCATGGCAAAAAAGATGGGTAAGACATCTACTTAAGCGTCTGATAAAATTCAGACAATTATTTTACATACTAGTATTTCGATGTTTGTCTACATCTTACTTATCTACTTCACTTATTCAACGATGGTCAGTCAAATGGGGCAACTAGACCACCATGAAATCACCGACAGTATAATCAAGAATTTGACAAAGTGTAGTACTTCCTTATCGGGATTGCTTGCAAGTTGAGTATAAGAATATCTTACTTTCGACATATGCCAGTTTCCCTACTCTGTAATAACAGATGGTATACTTTTTCAGTAAAGTTTGCCGGCAGTTTGGACTACAGCGTATTTTTACAATAAAGTTTGCTGACAGTTTGTGCTACAATTTATTCTTACAGTAAAGTGTGCTGGTAGTTTGTATTACAGTGTATTTTCACTGTAAAGTCTGCTGGTTTGGGCTACAGTGTATTTGTACTGTAAAGTCTGCTGGTTTGGGCTACAGTGTATTTTTACAGTAAAGCTTTCTGGTAGTTTGGGCTCCAGTGTATTTTTAGAGTCAAGTTTGCTGGCATTTTCAACTACAGTGTGCTGGCAGTTTGGACTACAGTGTATTTTAGAGTAAAGTTTGCTGACAGTTTGGGCTACAGTGTATTTTTACAGTAAAGTTTGCTTGCAATTTGGGCTACAGTGTCTTTTACAGTAAAGCTTTCTGGTAGTTTGGACTACAGTGTATTTTTTGACTAAAGTTTGCTTGTAGTTTGGGCTCCAGTGTATTTTTACAGTAAAGTTTGCTGGCAGTTTGGGTTACAGTGTATTTTTACAATAAAGTTTACTGGTAATTTGGGTTACAGTGTATTTTACAGTAAAGTTTACCGGAAATTTGGACTACAGTGTATTTTTGCAATGAAGTTTACTGGCAATTTGGCCAACAGTGTATTTTTACAGTAAAGTTTACTGGCCTTTTGGGCTACAGTGTTTTTTTCTGTAAATGAACAGCTGTCTTCTGACTAAATTTACAGCCATTTACGTAAAGGTACATTCTTTATCAACCAAAGTTCCAAAGGTATATAAACAACCATACACCAATATTACATAAGATTACGGCTAATATGAGTATATGTAATCCCTGGTATGTGAATATTGTAAACACAGAACAGAGACTTATACCAGCGTGATAGCGCAGAAAAAATCTTCAAGACGAAATATCAGGCTGTATACCCAATCAACACGCAGGTATAGCGAACTTATCACAGTGAAGTGTTAAGGTAAACTTTTCTTGAATTAATACTTTAGTCAACGTGCGCTGTTATGTCACGGACTCTTCGACGCTGTGCACCCGAAAGTGACATCAAGCCTCGCACGATGAGAAGAAGAGCACACGACCCAGGTCGAAGGCTTGGTTGAGCTTGGATAAACTATTTCCCTTATGTGAACTGCTAGATGGTTTTGCAAAGGTGTTTAATCTCAAAATAATGCCACAAGAAGTTTGTCCAGATATTATTAGTTGTTGAATCATTAGTCCTCTTCTGAAAATGAAGGCAAGAAAATATATTAGCATATTGTCATGCTGAAGAGTTTATTCTTGTTTCTGTTCGGCAGGTGAAGGTCAGTACAAATTTGAAGAATTCCTTCCTATCTACCAGGCTGTCAGTGACGATAAGGACAAGGGGACTCACGCCGACTTCGTAGAGGCTTTTAAAACCTTTGACAGAGAAGGGCAGGGTTACATTTCATCAGCAGAACTCCGCCACGTCCTTACGGCGCTCGGTAAGAACATCTCCCGTTGTGCTCTCGAGAAATCTGACTTTTGACTTCTCACCATCGCCCAGAACTACAAGTAGCTGTATATGTAAATAATAACAACGCTCAGCCATGTGTGTTGGCTGATGTATGTATGAAGATAATTCAAGCAGGTGCCCCATTGAAAATAGCTGATTATTATGTTAATTATGGGAATTGTAGTCCTCCATTGTCAACGGCTTTTGGTGAGATTGCAGTTTAACGCTTGTGTTAATCTTAAAACGTCAAAACTTGCGAGAGAAAACGGAACATCTATTAGCTACGATATCCACTTTTCTCGGCACTGAATAAAATGGTCTTACCTCTGGTTTACTTGGAAACTTTTTAGTTTATACCACAGGTTCGAATATAATGTTATCAAATATTTCCTTCTTTTGAATCCTTAGATTTAGTCAAAATGATCGTTTTACTACCTATCTTGTAGCCCATCATCCACAGAACTTGGAACACATGTTTGTGATAAATGGGCAGACCTGTGTAGATTAAATGTGATCGTACTTAATGGAATAGTTTTCCCCATTATGGTGACTCGGGTATAAAAGCTGAATTGACCTTTGCACCCTTGCAATTCATGAGTGATACTTCATCATTTCATGCACAAAACGTCACGACAAAGACAAGAATGAAACACGATTATATAGCTGTGATCCAGACTTTTTTAGGCTAGAAATTGAAAGCTTTAGTTTCATTGGTTTTGTGTATTTCGCTTGTAAATTTTCATATGCTAGGTGTGATATTATATAGTTTGTTCCTTTTAAATTTTCAACATTTGCATCTCTTATGATATTTACCTATATGCTAATGAACCCTCGGTTTTAACAGGTGAGAAACTTAAAGATGAGGAAGTGGACGAAATTCTCAAATATGTTGACTTGAGGGAAGATTTAGAGGGTAACGTCAAATACGAGGGTGAGTGGAAATAACTCTTTGTTGCAGATAGTAAACAGCAAATATAATCAAATTACGTTCTGTGTAATACTTCCCAGTTCGACTTCAAAATAGCATTCAATGATGTGTAAGTCGATTTAGTAAAGTCTACCATATTTTATATACTTTTTCGAGTTATTAAACCCCGATTTTAGACTCGACAATTCTTGAAAATAGCGTTAAACAATAATCACTCATATAAATAAATAGATTCAACAAAAATTAATTTGTTTTTAAAATAATATTTTTAGATAATTTTAATAAAGTGTTCCTTTTATCTCGTAACATGTTCCCGACTTTTTCGGTATTTTTTTCGTAGGACATGCCCATAAACCTATACGCTGTGATATTTGTCAAATAGTCCTTAATATCAAAATCGCTTTTTATTCCGTAGAATTTATCAAACGGGTGATGGCTGGGCCGTTCCCTGACAAATAAACCAGCGTGACCATGGTGACGCACTTCATCACAAAAACTCCTCACAGACGATGTACAGATTCCCATCCCACCGTCTTTCCCCGACAACTCAAGCCGAACTAGGAGACGTGATAAGGTCTTACAAGATGCTACCAGGAGGATTCAAGCGTTTCTCTTTAGAAGTAACTCATAGAACTTTGCCGCCTCGCCAATAGATGCCATACTCTCGGAAGGACAAGAATGATGGTGCCTCACTCGGCCGCTAGGTAGCGCTCCGAAAAGAAATGTAGTCTTATTTTCTGCCATATTTATTCAGAGTTGTAACACGCATGCGCGTTTCGGCGTTACTAACTCCAACTAATACGGAGACAACGCTTGTAAGCTTTCGCCCGGCCGTGGGATTTTGTAAGACCTTTTCAACATTTAGACAGAGCAACAGTTTTTATGATGAAAACCCCAAACTACCAGACCTTTCAAATTCTTGACATCTTGTATCATGATGCTCGGAAATTAATTTATTGAAATCTTTATCTATTTTGCCGTGTGTAAAGTACTTTCGTTGTGAATGAGATACAGAACTGTTTATCAACTAACAGCTTCCGGTAACGGTTGCGCAACCGTGAACATCACATCCGGGAAGAAAACATTTTAACGTGAGAATGGCCAGTTGAAGACTTGCACAATTTTGTACATTGATGTTCATGATGGAACCCAAAGGACATATTGGACTCACAAAATAAGTGGACATCCCTTTTGCAACCTCGACGGTGTGAATAGTGCAATAAACGTTCCCGAATAAAAGCCATTTTTTCTTTTACTTTTACATTTTTACATTGCTTTCTATATAGTCTCATGTGGAAACCTACCATAAAGTGTGCTTTCAGTGAATGTCCGTTACAATCTATGTACATAAAAATTTATTACATTTATTTATTTAACGTGTACAAAGGCAAAGCGGAAAATCTTTTATAAGGCGGAACATCTAAACCAAATTCCTCTTTTTTAGATCGATTTAGCGCCCCACAAAAACTGAGAAAGAAACTTGAGAATGGTACAATAGTTACAGACTTTTATTTGAAGCAAACTTTACTTGCGACTTAACTTACGTTTTGTTTGATTGACATATACTACAGATTAAACTTACCTTTTAACGTACACTTCTGAGAGCACCACCTATTCGGCAAATCGCGGAGCGCAGTGGGTGCCCTTAAACATTTTCCTGGTTCTTCCACACTCACGGTTACTTGGGCTATACTTGAGGTCTGTCGTCGTACTTAACAATTTTTTCAGTCATATGTCGACAAGGAGTTCATTAGGTGTATGCACATATATTGTGTCTTCTGACACCCCGTGACATGACACCCCACCAAGTCACATTATACTCACACCGAGCCAGTCATGTTTCCTTGCTGTAGCCTCTCACTGCTGAGCACCAAGCGAGGCAGCAGCAGGTTTTATAGATGAACTATATAAAGTTACACCTGTCAATAATGAAGTGTCCTTTCAATGCGCTTCTGAGTTCGACACGTCGCTGAGTGCATTGGGGTTCCTGAGACATTTCAATATTATTTGCCGCAAATATAAATCTGCCACAAACAAACGCATAGGATGACACATGCTTGTGCTGCACAGTGTCGTCTATGACACACGCTTGTGCTACACAGTGTCGTCGATGACACGTTAGTGCTACACAGTGTCGTCGATGACACATGCTTGTGTTGCACAGTGTCGTAGATGACACATGCTTGTGCTAAACAGTGTCGTCCATGACACATGCTTGTGCTACACAGTGTGGTCGATGACGCATACTTGTGCTACACAGTGTGGTCGATGACGCATACCTGTGCTACACAGTGTCGTAGATGACATGCTTGTGCTACACAGTGTGGTCGATGACGCATACCTGTGCTACACAGTGTCGTAGATGACATGCTTGTGCTACACAGTATCGTCGATGACACATACTTGTGCTACACAGTGTGGTCGATGACGCATACCTGTGCTACACAGTGTCGTAGATGACATGCTTGTGCTACACAGTGTGGTCGATGACGCATACCTGTGCTACACAGTGTCGTAGATGACATGCTTGTGCTACACAGTATCGTCGATGACACATGCTTGTGCTACACAGTGTGGTCGATTACGCATACTTGTGCTACACAGTGTCGTGCTATTCAGCTTCGTTTGCTCATTTTATCATTATCGATATTCTGACTTTTTTTATTGTGTAACTTGGATGAAAACGTATTAAGATAATATTCTGGCAACCTGTAGTAGCATCTGCTAAGGTAGCCCAGCAGGTATGGGAATACAAAGGGATTCGTTGGCTCAGTGACTCTGTGACTGCATGTGCCAAGGTGTCAGGACTGGTGTCCTCAGCATGATAAGGCTGCACTGTTATTATCAATGCATAAGGGGTGTCATGCTACCAGAGGTCAACATTATTTCATATTTTTGAAAGTGAGATAGTTCGTAAACGAGAGGTTATAACCCAGTAGAATCTCATGAGGTGCACACCACATAACGCAGCCATTCCTCACATTTTGACATAAATAGATTATGACTACAACTACGATTATGCCTACAATTGTTGAGCTTGTATTCTAATTATGTTTTACCTGATTTTATCCCTAGCATATACACATGTATGTAGGTATTGATAATTAAATGGTGAAGGGGAAAAGCTTTTATTACTTTTGATTTCTGCCGGGATCTTTGATTCAATCGCAAAATATTCTTTAGTCATCATCAAGCGCTGCATCACTGCAATCACTATGAAATAAAACCTATTGTTAGGTCAACATACATTACAGTCAAGCAATACGGATGATAGTCAAGCAATACAGATGATAATCAAGCAATACAGATGATAATCATGCAATATAGATGATAGTCAAGCAATACAGATGATAGTCAAGTAATACAATGATAGTTCAAGTAATTCAGATGATAGTCAAGCAATGCAGATGATAATCAAGTAATACAGATGATAGTCAAGCAACATAGATGATAGTCAAACAATACAGATGATAATCAAACAATACAGATGATAGTCAAGCAATGCAGATGATAGTCAAGCAATACTGATGATAATCAAGCAATACTGGTGAAAGTCAAGCAATACAGATGATAATCAAGCAATACAGAGCACCAGATGAATACCGTGGCCATGCACTCCGTATTAAACCTACATTATATCTATATAAGATAAGGGTTTAATTACCCCCACAATAAACTACCCAAACTGGAAAATTCAGTTCAACTGTTTTACAGTTTAAAACATTAGAGGTTAGATTCAGTGTTTTCACACACTAGTTTGCTTTTTAAAAGCTATCCTCGCCGCTAATAACTACATATGGCCTGTAACTGTTTTGGTGAACACACGTACGTGTAAAATGCGCCAGACACTGAAAAAGGACTTAGCAGGTATGCTTGGTCATTTTCATTTTTTTTTTTTTTTTTTTTGCGTTCTGTATTTATATTTATTTCAGTTTTACGTCGTATTCAAGACTATTGTACTTACACGACGGCGGCCACCATTATGGTGGGAAGAAACCAGGTGGTTCTGTTTTACTTCTGTTTTTTTCTGTTTCATGACAAGCGTGCGGCCTAAAGTTCCATACATGCACTGTTATATAAGAACGGTCGCTTACTCCATCACTCACACTGAAATATACTTATCTGTATTAGACATTGCAGGGTGGGCAAAATCACAACCACAAACATAACGTTCTGAAACATTCTTCTGTACTGCATGGGACACCAATCAAATGAATAAATATATAACAAATGTAACTTTTAGTCTTATAAATCCGCTACATACCGCACATAACATGACAAATTAACCATGGACGATAACAAGGACCCCTGGTGGCTTCATTTCTACCAAAAATTGGCTTTTCTGATGACACGTTGGCACGAAGCGATGACACGATGGCACGTATCGATGATACGAAGGTAGGAAGCGATGACACCTTGGCACGAAGCGACGACACGATGCTAACACTAAAAGAGGGTGACACCAGTCACTTTAACTGCTATCGACTTCATTCTAAACCCTGTTTCTGAGCACTTCCATAAATGACATTGTTCGGACGTTTTCGTACAATATAACATTCATAAATTGATTTATTTTTATCTCTAGTAGTATATGATCTCACGGCAATATGGTTTTAGAACTGGATGTTAAGAAATTTTGTTATAAAAAACAATGAAGTGTATTCACTGAGACAGCAGTGTAGGCTGTCTTACTGCATGGAGTTCTCGCCGCACCCCCACGCCCATTTGTTCAGCATCACGCTTATTCTTGAATAATCATGACGTCACCCAGGGCAATGAGTTGTTGGTGCTGAAAACAGTCTTGTCGAGTTTAAAATTATGAATTAGAAAAAAGTGTTCTAACTGCATTTTCCTTGCATAATACAAACGTACATCATATCAATGTGTACAGCTTATAGTGTTACGAGTCACTAACGAAATCCAAGTTTGGTAGCAAGTATGGCTGATCTTACACACAGCTGAATATAGGCAACTGACTAAACGAAATAGACTACAGTAATAAAATGTATGTACCTTAATGCACCACGTCACTTGTCTTAAGGCCGATGGCACGGTGGCACGAGGTGAAAGCACGATGGCATGAAGCGATGGTGCGATGGCACGAAGCGATGGCACGATGTCATGAAGCGATGGTGCGATGACACGATGCTAGATTCGTGCCATCGTGTCATAGCTTCGTGTCATCGTGCAATCACTTCGTCTCATCGTGCCATCGCTTCGTGCTAACGTACCATCCCTTCGCATCATCGAGCCATCGCTTCTTGCCATTGCTGGGCGATGGAACAGTCGTACGGTTATGGCCTTAGCCTATTTCCATATTTGGCAGATTTGTGTCGTTGGGGATTGTAGTGACACATTTTAGTATAGTGCGAGTGGCCATGCATGCCTAGCAAAGTGAGCAATGTTGGTGAGATTCACTCGTGTTTACTTATACGGCGCCAACATTATGGGGGAAGGAAACCGAGCAGAGCAGAGGGAAACCCACGACCTCGGGCAGACCTTCCCACGTACCACCGGGGAGGAAGCCAGCGTGGGCTGGACTTGAACGCACAGCTATATCGTACTGGTGAGATTCTCGTGGGTCATCACTGAGCCACGGAGGTCCCATCCAATTATGCCCAATGTTCTCATACGCCCCGTCCAATATCAGACTTACATGTAAACAGCTTACAACAAGATATGCACTGGAATTATCAGTTTCATTTTGTACTTGAAGTACTTTCATCAGTTTGCATCCGTTAAATAGAAATAAAACTTGTGTAATGTTAGTCACAATAGCTTCCAAGGATACCCAAAGAAAAAACAGATAAATAAAATACACCTTGATTTACCTTACCCCTTTCTACGGCATACAGTGCTGATAAAGCTGATATTAAAGTACTATTAAACTGGCCCCCATCATATATTTTAGAGGTGAGGGTTTTCATTTCATATCAATATGTGTCTGGTGTATACAAAGTATGTTTATGATAGATAAAGTGTAACATGCTGATAAAATCAAGTGTAATTTATGTCTCACCTAATGGACAATGTCAAATCACGCACGACACTAGAAGGCTAGTTAACACCATGCACCATTTATAATGTATACGTCGTACTACTTGTTCGCGCAAATTTTATTAAAATGCTGACAGTCAAAGTCAGATTTATTAAATACCTCGGACTGGTATGAATGAATAATTATGGCCGGATTGGTATGGAATAAATGAATGAATAATTATAGCCAGATTGGTATAGAATGAATGAATGAATAATTATGGCCGGATTGGTATGGAATGAATGAATGAACAATTATGGCCAGATTGGTATGGAATGAATGAATGAATAATTATGGCCAGATTGGTATGGAATGAATGAATGAACAATTATGGCCAGATTGGTATGGAATGAATGAATGAATAATTATGGCCAGATTGGTATGGAATGAATGAATGAACAATTATGGCCAGATTGGTATGGAATGAATGAATGAACAATTATGGCCAGATTGACATGGAATGAATGATGTTTATTGGTATGTATAGCTGGTAAAGCCGTATTGTTGACTCAACTACCTTCGCTAATGCATATAGGCACTCATACAAATGGGAAATCTCGTTATTCGATCCAGGAAATCGGATCATGGGAATCTTCTTCGGATTAAAAGAGGGGTGAAAACAACCATTTTGTTTTTAAAATTATTGTGTTAAAGGAAAAAAACAACACCAGGCTAAATGTATAAATGCACCGATGAAATATTCTACAAGAAGCTTAAAACGCATAAATGTTGAGTTTGTGAAGTTGCACAACCGTACGGAACCGTAAAAGTGACATGGTTAGAAAAAAATTAACAACTCGCCACGATATGGCTGAGATATTGCCGATGTGGCGTTAAGCCATAATCATAAATTCAAAAAGAGCCAAAAACACACACACAACTTTCAAAGCGTCATCAATTTTGTTTTTGCACAATTATGCCATGCGCACGAGATTTTTGTTACGTCATGCGCACGAGATCTTTGTTAATTCTTGCGAACGAGATCTTTATTTAATCGTGTGCACGACTTCACGAAGATCCCATGCGCAATACTGTGTGTTCCAGGTGATCAAAGTTTTCATCATATGCTTATCCATTTGGGTTCAAAGGTTTCAGTGCCTAAAATCAAACTTTCCACTTCCTGTTCCTAATGATCGAATTTCCATTGTACTTGACCGAAGTCTCCATTTCCATAACAAAATAGCAGCCAATCGGATTATTTAGAGGTACAAATATATTAGCCAAATGGGGAAACGGCTCACTGACGGAGGTCCATTAGGATGGGGGATCATTCTTTGAATAAGCCAGACACGCAACAAAGTACACTGTCATTCCTCTACATTCGTCTGTTTGCAGGCGTATGTATATTCGATCAATTCAACACTTTTTACCACCAATGTCAGGCAATGAGTCCTACAGAACTAGATGCGATTCAAATTTGCATTTATTCTTGATCAGATTATTAGGTATACGTATTAATACGTAAAATATTGACAAAACCACTGAAGGCGATAAATCACATGATTCCGTATCATATGTGTTGTCACTCTGGACTTCCTCTTGCACTTTCACTGTGAACTGTGCACAAACTACACAGCAAAAACTGATAGGTATATACATATCAAAATAAAACTGCCATTTGACCACTCTAGTAGACACATGCCATACGTTTTTTTTACAAAACACCAATGTTTTGAAGAAAACGTGGAAAGGACTTACTGAAAACGTCAATTTTATAAAAAGGATGCCAGGATATGTTTTAACAAAAATATATACATGTATAGTTCCACCATGTACATGTAACGCGTTTATGGTATAAGACGTCTGCGTTCAAATAAAAACAGCAAGGCGTTTGCACATGAATGCGTGTGTTTTAACAAATACAAAGCCTTTACTCTACTTTTAAGTTTATTACGTTTTACAATGAGCATAATTCTCTTTTAAGTAAATATGGTCAGAATCTATAACGCTCTGCTGTGTTTAATTCCGCTTGACCCGAGCCTATAGGGGTCGTATATTCATCGTTTTGAATTAGATCGCCACGTTGGATATATAAACAGTTGCAATCTAAGTGCAGCTGAGATACATATTTTATTATCGATAACTTTTATACTAACATCGATCATAATACTGAATTCACTCATTCGACTTGATCATGCCTTGTGTCTTTCCAACATCCTTGAAAACTGCTGACTGCTTCTCTTTGCATTATTCCGTCCGCCTAATTTCGTAGCTCACATACTTTTTATTTGTCGTTTGGGGAATTGGTCTTGCGATTATTTGACCTGGAACGTCCATATTGGTTGACGGCTGGTATACGAACATCTGTTTCGACACATAGATTCTTCCTGCGAATCAAGCTGTCGATAGTCCAGCCACGACTTCATGTCATAAGGTTTTTCAGATGTACCTGGTGAAGGGCTGTGGCTTCCATCGAGCTGCCCCTGATTTCACATCCACTATAATGGCCAATATTATACTAGTGCAATGTTACTGCGCAGGTGTATACGGCAAAAAATATCAGTTCAAAAGCTCCATTGTCAGGTCTTTCGGCCGTTGAAGGTTTTGTTTCAAGGGAGAAGACTCGAAAACTCAAACACGGACTGGAAAAAATGTGCTGCGCATTTGTGCTCAGTTACTTCCCCTTGGCCAGACATTCCGTCAGTCTGCTTCACCTGCAGGCCTGGGTCTGACTCGGTGTTTCCCGGTGGCTAGATGATAGTTGTCCTCCAAACCCAGACTTGATATTTACAAAGTTTATGACTCATTCCCTGAACCCATGGACAGATAATCCCAGCTCATCACTTCTTGTCCTTGCCACGTTTATTCCCGCAACTCTGCATACGAGCTGCATGTGTGGATCGCGTAACTACTAAACCAATCTCACCGACACAATATATCAGCGACGCCGAGGAAGAACCTCATCCTTGACAGATTAATTTTGTATGATGGATAATATGTGATGAGCTTGTCGAAGCCATATGCGATTACTGAGGCCTATGTGCGTGTGTTAAACTAAGAAGTCAGATTGTCCTGTCTGTGTCGACCTGGCCAGGGCACTGCGTACATGTATCCCAGACCCCCCTCCCTCCTACTGCCCCCAACTCCCAACACATACAGCCACAATCTTCTCTCCATGTCTGTTTCAACGGTTCCGTGTACGCGTGAGACAATCCCCTACAGACAACACACCTGAGCCGTGCCTGACCGACGCCTAGCTAACGGGACCGCCAGACACTTGTTTGAAGTTCACCGCTCCGGTCAGGTAAAATACAGGTAACCTAATTAAGACCTTGGCAGAGGTAGAGAACTGCATCATGGGGCCGGGAAACAATGATGACAAAAACAAAAAAAGAAGAAAAAAAACTACCACAACCACTGTTGTTTTTCAAGAAAGAAATTAAATCGGCAGGCGCTGTCTTTGGTGAAAATGTCAGGTAAGTTTTAGACCTGTATGATTTATTTGATTTATACATAAATTTCTTTTCACTTTTTACGGTAGAGGTCAGTGGGTTGCTGAAACCGAAATGTATTTGTAAACCATCAACCATTGTTAAGTTACTGACGAGCTTTTTCACGGATAGCCTATGCACACTGGAGGAAGTCGCGTGGTCTTCCACAAGCACCTGAATCCCATGAGCCTTGTCGACAGCTTATTGTCACCAACGTCCCAGTGTGATGGAGGATTTATTTATTTATTTGATTGGTGTTTTACGCCCTACTCAAGAATGATGGAGGATGACTCCACAAATTCCGTGCCCTAGACCGGGATTGAACCTGTACCTCGTGTGTCCATGAGATTAAATGACAAGCGACTTAATCACTCCGTTGGTAACATATATACAATAAAATTTCATCCTGCTTGCTACGGTCCTGTATAGCAGCTCACATGGACCCAGTTGAAAGGGTGATATATTTCATTTAAAGTTAAGACTGGATATGAACATAGGACAGGCGTTATGCATTAGTCTTTTAATCTAACATTATGTGTATTATCGACTGATAAATGTTCATATCCCAAATACTAGATAAACTATTACTGCAAATAGCTTACGTTAACACCTGATGCTATTTATCATTCTTTGATCTAAATTATATGTACGATGAGTGTGCATTTTTTACACATGAAATAAAGTGTTGCTTAAAGCAAAATATTTAAACTACACCTTTGAACATATATTGGTTAGTGTGAATACATCTTGAAATCATTTTGAGATAATAGATGAAATTGACAGAAAAGCAAATCGTTCAGTTCACAATGACTAAACATCAATACTATCATTTCGAAATCAAGCGTATTCATGTTTACGCCACTTAATTTAATGATCCAAAGAATAATTTAAATTTTTGTTGCCAGGGGCATTAACTTTGTGTGAAGTGTAATGGTTTTTTTCTGGTCAATTTGAACACGTATACGTCTACAGTCAGCATATTCAGTTATACCTGAAAGCCTTTAGTAAAAAAAAAAAAAAAAATTCATTTCACTTCTTTACTTGATGCAGTGTAACTCAGATTTGCTGTAGGTTGTACATATCTCATTGTTTTCTTGACCATAAAGACTGCTGGTAATATCTTGTCCTCGATATGCAGGTAGTCGCATGGTGTATATTGCTATAATGTGGCGTATATAAGACTGGCTTAAACAACATTTTTTTTTAAAAACACGTGAAATTAATCAATGTAAATTATAGCATATGGCTGAAGCATTCTTACAATACTTGTAGACTTCTTAAAACATGCAGATTTCCAGCCATCGCTCCATCGGCCCATTACTTCTTGCATCGCCCATGCGAATTCGCCCCATGCATTGCCACATCACACCTATGCTCCTTTCATCGTTCCATTGCTCATCTCATCACGCCGTCGTCCCATTTGACTTAAAGTTTACTAACCCACCCACCCACGATGCGACCGATCTTTGTAATCATATTTTTATGAAATCTTTACAGGCACATAGGAGTTTTATGTTAATTGGATGAGCTATATGGTAATGATGATGATGATGATAATGATGATGATGATGATGATGATGATGATGATGATAATATAACATCCTAAAAAAGATTGATTAATGTTTTACAGTTAGACAGTTGTAGACTCGAAAAACAATTATCTAACACTACATGACAAAACTTGGAAATTAAATGCATCACGCAGGGATGGTGTCCGATTCCAGTTGATGTCTTATCCGGGGTGATTTTGTGACAAGAAATTCTACGCATATATTAATTTGAAAAATAGCTGAATTAATAATATAAAACAATGACCGCGTTGTACAGTTGCAACAAGGCACAAAAAATCGACCGCCATATACTTTGTCCTTATGCCCTTAAAGCATCGTTGATTCGTTTGATGCTATATCCAAGAAGATAAATAGGTTAATGCTTTCCTCTTTTATTATTATGCTTCACCTGGGGTAAAGTAGTGAAATGGGATTTCATGCAGAAGCTGAAGACGAATCGCAGCCGGTACTTAATGTCACTTTACGGCGTATTTACGGCTCTGTTTGCCTCAATTTTATTAACGCTGTCAACTTCTGAGCTTAATTGAACGTAATAAAATATTAATTAAATGGCTTGGGAGACGGCCAGTGTCATGCCATGGGCGGTTGGCTCTAGTACGGGATACGAGGAAGCCACAGAGTTAACACTTGCCTATAAGATAACGCCGCCACAGAGTCGTGTACGCCATGCCGCGGTGAATTTATCTGCGCGATTGTGTCAAATGACAGTCGCTTTATAACACAGGTACGGCGGATAATTGACAAGCGAAACATACATAGTTAATGAGCGGCAAAAACTGTAGACGTGATCTCGTCTGGGATTTATTCAAATGCCGTCATCAGCCGACCCTGTTAGTCAATGTGACAGGCGCACTGAGCATGCCATGTAACGGTGTGCAATATACCATCAAGCTACTGACAGTTTTGCAACAATATAGCGTACAAATTCATTGTGTGTACGTTTTGGTCTGGGGTAAACTGTGTTTACCTTTTAATGACGGGGACACACGAGGCGCTGGTTCAAAACTGGTCTTCGGCGGGCCGTAAATCTGTAGATTGCTTTCACTGTTTCCTGGAGCCTGGCAACAATAATAACAGGGATTCGAACCACGGAGAAGAAAACATAAAAAACGATGCCAAAATTAGCTGAAAGACCGAGAAAACTTATTTGCAAGTATGGTCATTAATATTTTTTTCTATTTTTGCTTTCATGGCATTCAAGGACATCGTGACCATGCCATAGTATGATCCTTTCATTAAGGCGACAAAAGTAAAAACTCAAAACATACAATGGATGTTAATTGGCAGTAAACGTTTCGTTCTGGCGAAGATGGACAGCTTAATCAGCTCAGAGACAAGCCCTTGTCAGTGTGTACATGCGTATTCGCATATCCATGCAGGGATCTCTCAATGCGTCGGAAGGTTTGTTGCGTACTTGACGAGATCAGATGGTTTTATATGGCCCTCCCCGGTTTCATCCATACTAACACCTGACAGTTAATTCTGTTCGAAAAGTTCAATAAACATTTTTCAAAGAGAAGAATTAATACTAAGCTAGCATTATTTGTGTAAGTGTATCGGTTTCTACGATGAATATTAGTAAGGCGTATAAAGGTAAACACTGTGTAAGATTGTTCTATACATTGAATATGTGTTGTGAAGTGAAGGCCCCCAGATAGTCAGAAGTTCATCATCATTTAAGAAATCATTACAGTGCCTAAGTACGGTAAACGTATCGTATGATCACACCGTGCATCCATGTGATCCTTTTCATCGTATCGTATGGTCACACCGTGCATGTATGTCATCCTTTTCATCGTATTGTATAATCACACCGTGCATGCATATAATCCTTTTCATCGTATCGTGTGATCACACCATGCATGTATGTGATCCTTTTCGTCGTATTGTATGATCACACCATGCATGTATGTGATCCTTTTCGTCGTATCGTATGGTCACACTGTGCATGTATCTGATCCTTTTCGTGGTATTGTATGATCGCACCATGCATGCATGTGATCCTTTTCATCGTATCGTGTGGTCGTAAAGCTACAGTTGCGCCATTGTAGGCGTGTTGTATGAAAGCAATCCAGTAATCTTGCAATCCCGTTGTGTGGTCGCATAGAGCACTCGTGCCATCTTGCTAACCACACATTGTATAACCACATCAAGCAATCCTGATCACATGGAGCAATCCTGTCAATATCGTGCTGTATAATCATGTTGTATGATCCTGCCACTGTTGTATGATCTTATGATCAACCACGCTCGTGCATCTGACCGTTCGCGTCGTCGTTAAGTTTTTTCCATCAACATGGAATGCATTTCAGTACGTCTCATGTGAGAAAGTTCGCTAGTAAAGTAAGTATCAGAGATTTACCCTCGACACTGGGCTTTCTTCCTCCCATAAAACTGCCCACCATCGTATAAGTAAAATTTTTGGATCTGGCGTTTAACAACAATCAAATAAATAAATAATTGTCAATATATGAATTTTAATATGAATACAGGCCATCGTGCCTGGCTTATAGGCTAATTACATTTAATATGGAAAATGAGAGTTACAGATTTGTAGAGTTATGATTTTAAAAGTAAAGTAAGTTTAACAGTTTGACCGCCGTATTTAAAACAGGACCTTCACAGCACAACGTTTTTGTGTAAACACATTTAAAGTACATGTGAACCGAAAAGATGGCCGTCAAAAAGTAAACACACATTAAAGCTCGATGACTTGACGAAAATAGATATTTACTTCCATTCATTATTTGCTGAAAAAATGTTCCTTGTTTGTCCAAACTTGACGTAGAACTATTTTTAACATTTTATGTAAACGTTAATGCTTGGCAGGCAGACTTTGAAAACATTTAATCCTCTTTAACATAGCCGATGTCATGTAAATTTAACACACCACCGTCATCATCAACGCTTCTGTGGTGTGGTCCGACAATAAACGAACAAAATTCCAATCCATTTCACAAAGTGTTCACTTGAATCAAAATTTAAAACGTGATTTAAGCGCTTATTTTGGATCCCACATGCAAGAAGTAAAATTACTGAAAAATAGTAAGAATATCGTTTTTACAGTTTGAAGTCTCCTGACCTATAAACTACCATGAAAGTGAAATTTTAAATTTTCATTTAGATAAAAAGTCGCTTTGTATCATTGTTCTCCGATTATTCTATTAATGATCTATGATTGATCTTCTTTTTTCACATGTATCTATTCAGAATCTTAGCAAGATTTGTCGCCAGTAAATGGCTGAAGTATTGCCGATGTGCCGTTAAATCATAATCATTCACGCATTCATTCGCAAGACTTAAAAGAAAGGACATCACGAGGCCAAGTATATATATATATATATATATATATATATATATATATATATATATATATATATATATATATATATATATATATATATCCATCGATAAACTATCCCTTATGAGGTTTAAATTGGAAACCTTTAATTTGAATATTGTAAACCTAATGTTAGAAGTTTGTATAGGGATGTATATGGAACTGGTGGTATTTAGTACAGAGCGTAATGTTCTGACATAGGCTTTTCAAGAAAGAACAGATCAGCTCGTGTATGTTTGAGTTGCGTGCAATATCTCCGCCAGCAATTTCTCAGTATCGAAATGTCACAGTGGTAATTTTAATTTAGTACCGTTTACAGTTGGTTGTATTTATTTATTTATGCACTTATTTGCTTATAAATATGTCAGTGCCTTACAGTGTGTTCAGTATTCGCAGGTGAATTTGGTCAGTCCGATAGATTGTACGACTGACAGTGGGTATAACCTTCGATCAGTTTGTGTCGCTGTCCTTTTCTCGATCTGCCAGGTAGCGAATGTATTAAACTGCCTGTGCCGGTATGTAGCTGTCGCCGATTTTTTGCTTGACTTTCTTTTTGTCGGTCTGTTCCCTAGATTATATAAACTGTCCATGTTATAGCTATGACCGATTTGTTTGCCCGACTGTCCTTTTGTCAGTCTTCTGGATAATTTACTTTGCCCACTGTCCATGTCAGTATAGCCGTCACATATTTGTTTGTCTGACTGTCCTTTAGACGATCTTTTGGATAACTTACTTTGCCCACTGTCCATGTCGGTATAGCCGTCACTGATTTGTTTGTCTGACTGTCCTTTAGACGAACTTATGGATAACTTACTTTGCCCCTGTCCATGTCAGTATAGCCGTCACTGATTTGTTTGTCTGACTGTCCTTTAGACGATCTTCTGGATAACTTACTTTGCCCACTGTTCATGTCAGTATAGCCGTCAATGATTTGTTTGTCTGACTGTCCTTTAGACGATCTTCTGGATAACTTACTTTGCCCACTGTTCATGTCAGTATAGCCGTCAATGATTTGTTTGTCTGACTGTCCTTTAGACGATCTTCTGGATAACTTACTTTGCCCACTGTCCATGTCGGTATAGCCGTCACTGATTTGTTTGTCTGACTGTCCTTTAGACGAACTTATGGATAAATTACTTTGCCCACTGTCCATGTCGGTATAGCCGTCACTGATTTGTTTGTCTGACTGTCCTTTAGACGAACTTATGGATAACTTACTTTGCCCACTGTCCATGTCGGTATAGCCGTCACTGATTTGTTTGTCTGACTGTCCTTTAGACGAACTTATGGATAAATTACTTTGCCCACTGTCCATGTCGGTATAGCCGTCACTGATTTGTTTGTCTGACTGTCCTTTAGACGAACTTATGGATAACTTACTTTGCCCACTGTCCATGTCGGTATAGCCGTCACTGATTTGTTTGTCTGACTGTCCTTTAGACGAACTTATGGATAAATTACTTTGCCCACTGTCCATGTCGGTATAGCCGTCACTGATTTGTTTGTCTGACTGTCCTTTAGACGAACTTATGGATAACTTACTTTGCCCACTGTCCATGTCAGTGTAGCCGTCAATGATTTGTTTGACTGTCCTTTAGACGAACTTATGGATAACTTACTTTGCCCCCTGTCCATGTCAGTATAGCCGTCAATGATTTGTTTGTCTGACTGTCCTTTAGACGATCTTCTGGATAACTTACTTTGCCCCCTGTCCATGTCAGTATAGCCGTCAATGATTTGTTTGTCTGACTGTCCTTTAGACGATCTTCTGGATAACTTACTTGCCCCCTGTCCATGTCGGTATAGCCGTCAATGATTTGTTTGTCTGACTGTCCTTTAGACGATCTTCTGGATAACTTACATTCCCCACTGTTCATGACAGTATAGCCGTCAGTGATTTGTTGGTCTGACTGTCCAGTAGTGGATCTTCTGGATAACCTACTCTGCTCACTGTCCGAGTTAGTATAGCCAAGACCGATATGTCTGACTGGTTGTCCTTTTGTCGATCTTCTGGATAGTTTACCGGATTAATTTCAGTCGCTATAGCCGTCGCTGATTTGTGTGTCTGACTGTCCTTTGTTAAAAATGCCTATAGTTATAGTTATACGTTTGTTTGTACAACTGTCATCTGTAGCCATTCTATGATATACCCAGATGTTTCTGAGCTTAATACGAGGTGCCTCTTTACACAACGGAAGTTTGATAACATCATACACATGTAGGTGATGCAATAATCTAATCTGACAACACAAATGACTCTGGAACCCATCTGTTGGCACTCACGCTAATCTGTGAGACTGAATATGCAACAACGCGTGCATTGGATGCCCGAAGCTGAGACACATATGGCTTACAAGCAAATCGAACTGACCAAAATAGCGGAAAGGCGGTCTGCTTTTCAATTACAGTCCTTGAACTTGATGTCGCCTGTTCCAGCTGTTAGACGCGGCTCTGTGTCACGAGGCCAATTCCTCATCTTGGGAACCATGACTGGTATAACCGCAAACCCCCAGTCTCCCGGGTAAGGCCTTCATGGTGGTATACATATATGTGTGTTAAAACATAGTGGGTGGGGAGAGGACCTGGCTAAGTCTGTGAAAACCTCAAATAAAAAAAAATAGAATTTTTCATGGCACGGAAAACATAGCTTTTCGGCACAGACAAACATATTACCAGTAAAAATAAAATTATACAGCTTTTCTAAAAGTTAATATTCTTTATTTTTTCTTTTATTTATATTCTTTTATTTATTTATACTTTATTTTGATTCTGGATAAGCAGAAAAGGATAAAGTTTGTCTCCAACGTTCTCTGTAAGCAGCGCCATTTCTAAATTCTAAATTTCCATGTAGAAAGGTAGAGAAATATGGCTAATAAGATCAGTTACTAGTATACGGCCGTTATTGCTAAGAATTTAATGTTAATATTAATAAATAAATCGTCCAGCTGGATTCACTTCGTGAGTTTTGGAGTGTTTAAATGTTTGCTATAATGGGGGGAACAAAGTGTGCGTGACCACTATAGCTTGTTCAAAGCGAGGTGTTAAAACAGGGCTACACGCAGTTTGTTGAAAACTAAGAACACATAGCTGCAAAATATAGTTAAACTGAGTTTCCCGTTATGCTGGAATCAAAGATAACTTTAAGAACATGTCCAAGCTGTTCATAATATTTGGGATATAGGTACGTTAAAACTTCCTTCATTTTTAACTGAACAAGTTCAAGCTGTTGCACAGTGCCATAATGATGAAAGCTGAAACCATCGGGCTATATTCTTTTAAAACGAACGCAGCATAGCGTCATTCAATTGACTTCTGGTATTCGGGGAGAACATTTTTTTTAACATATTAAGTTTTGCGGTTTTGAGCCTCTATAGCGGCTTCTTGTCAGCATATACTAGCGTGTATGTATGGGTACACTCCGCCGCCTTCCTTCTGATGCCCCAGTATAGACAGACAGGAAAGGACGGGGATACAACAAAGGGTGTCATGGGCCCCGTGGGGTCAACTCGCCCTGTTATACTGTCCCCGCGCGGGGCACCGTGACCCCACCTCACCCCGTTGGGCAGGTGACAGCAGCGGGACATTCCTTGGGGTTACCGGGTGCATATTTAAACACACACTTTTAAGGACACGCAATCGCGCGGACCTCAACGACAGCCACTGTCCGCCGGACCGGGGTGTTAGAGCACGTGTCGTCATGTGAGAGGTGTGGGTCGGTCTGAGTTCTACAGACGGTCGTATGCAAACCTCTGGGCAGAAGCTATATACCTACCTGTCTAATTTCGCCAGATATTTCATAATTAGAAGACTTCAAAGCTGCATCAGGCAGGTGAGTGTCTATAGCGGTTCATTGTACACACCTGTCTAGATTATCACAGGTACGGTGTAGGTGTTCGACGGCCGGATGTGCGTACAGCCAGTTCCTACACGTGTGTGTGTGTGTGTCTGTCGCAGGCTGCTTGGGACGCATCTGCATGGTAGAGATGACCGATCACATAAGTGCATGCCGGCGGACAGATAACATGGCAGGGGTTCCACAACCGCGAAGGGGGAAACTAAAACTTTAATCTGGTTGTTCTCACTTTACGAGCCCGTAATCCAAACACTGATATACATAGTTCATAATGGCTAACTGTACAGCAATTGTACAAATGGCACTTGCAGTTTTAATTAATACCTATTGTCGTCGCCTACTGTGGATTACTTCAGTGTCTCAGATACCGAGCATACCTAGCCTTAAGACAAACCACCGTCCCTGCATAAGTATTCCTGTATTACGATCCCGCCCGAACTGGACATTTTGGTCCACATTCATATAAAAGCTATGATCGCATGCCGGTTGTAATCAGAGAATATACATACGTCATATATATATATATATATATATATATATATATATATATATATATATATATATATATATATATATATATATATATATATATATATATATATTTCAACTGGAGTTATGTGAAGCTGCCTGGAGCTTTTCATAATATCACAAAATTAATCTTTCACTTTGTTTTCTGACTCCATATTTGCATGTGCCCCCCCAAAAGAGCTCTTTGGTCGGTATAAAGACAATGAAGTCCGTCTTCCACAGTCCCTTATAATCAGATGTACATATTTATCATATTATATGGGTTAGTTGAAGGATTATATAACAGAGTTAAACAGGACGTGGTTTTTCACTTTCAGCACGTGTGTTGTAAATATGCATATATGGGGTTTCGTGTGAGAACATCAGTTGAGGTTTTCACATGTTTTTGTGGGTGAGCTGTAAACACGTCTTATACTTGTGGTATAGCCTATATACACGATTAGAATCGATGTGGACCTATTAAAGAGCGAGAGAAGCTAGTTTTTAAATGTTTCATTTAATTGCATGTGTGATACCTGACACACAGTTTTTGCAGGATTTTCTACGGAGATTTATCTCCACATATACATCTTTGTTTATTTAACTTAAATAAACAAAGAGGAGCCTCTGTGGCCGAGGGGGCTAGCAAGTCAGCGCGTCGCAATAACCCCAGGAGCCTCTCACCAATGCGGTCGCTGTGAGTTCATGATGGCTTCCTCTCCGGCCGTACGTGGAAAGGTCTGCCAACAACCTGCGGATTGTCGTGGGTTTCCCCCAACCTCTGCCCTCTTTCATCCCACCATAATGCTGGCGGCCGTCGTATAAGTGACGTATTTTTGAGTACGGCGTAAAACATCAATCAAATAAATAAATAAACAAAGAAGTGTATGCATAGAGACTAATCTGTGTAGAAAATCATTTAAAAACGGTGTGTGTCGCTTATAAGATTAGTCCCATGTTGGAGGGAGAGAGCGGAGCCTTGGCGACCGAGTGGTTAGTGTGGTAGAACCCGATCTTATGTGGGGAAAGTCTGACTGAAGCTTGCAGATCGATGGTTGTGGGTTTCCACAGGGCTAAGTTTAGTTTCCGCCCACCAAAATGCTGGCCGCCGTCGTATAATTCAAATATTCCTGAATACGGCGTAAACACCAATCAAGTAAATAAAATAAATCCCCTGTCGGTTATAACCGAGAGAGCTATAAATTTTCACCTCCGACGTATGTCAGTCGGTGTGTTTGTCTGCCCCAACTCATTAAGATTTAAAACGGAACTTTGAACATATCTTCATAGACATTTTGGACGCCAGTTTCAACGAATATGTATTGAACGATTTTCTACACTTTTTCTTATTCCTCTTACAATCCGCGCACGGAGATGTCCCGATTCTGTTATAGTATTTTCATACATTAAGCTGTCTGTGAAATCCGTCCTACTCGCTACCAAAATTGCCTTTCGTCAGTGACTCGTAACACCACAAGCCCTACTCCTCTATATCTTGAACGACCATATATTATTGCAAAGAAAATGCTCCCCCGGGCTCATATAAGTAAAATGTTCCTAAGTACGGCGTAAAAATCCATTCAAATAAATAAATCCTAACATTTTGCGCCAAGAACAAACTCCACCCATGAACATGCCTACATTAATATTTCCGCAAGTAGTCTACATTCTTTCTTTTTCAAAGTCTGAAGCCACCCTGTAGCGATAACAATTAGCTACAAAGGGTAAAAACGAATAAATGTATTAAGATCATGCTCAGACTCTTACACATTATCATTAACCATTACAGTAATCATCAGATTTTCACACATTATCATTAACCATTACAGGAGTCATCAGATTTTCACACATTATCATTAACCATTGCAGTAATCATTAGATTTTCACACATTATCATTAACCATTGCAGTAATCATCAGACTGTCACACATTATCATTAACCATTGCAGTACTCATCAGATTTTCACACATTATCATGAACCATTACAGGGTTCATCATATTTCCACGCATTATCATTAACCATTGCAGTAATCATCAGACTGTCACACATTATCATTAACCATTGCAGGAATCATCAGATTTTCGCACATTATCATGAGTCATTACAGGAATCATCAGATTTCCACAGATTATCATGAACCAATACAGGAATCATCAGATTTTTTACACATTATTATTAACCACTGTAGTAAGCATAAGACTCTCACACATTATAAATAACCATTGCAGTAATCATCAGATTTTAACACATTATCATTAAACATTGCAGTAATCATCAGATTTTCACACATTAACATTAACCATTACAGGAATCATCAGATTTTCACACATTATCATTAACCATTGCAGTAATCATTAGATTATCACACATTATCATTAACCATTACAGGAATCACCAGATTTTCACACATTATCATTCACCATTACAGGAATCATCAGACTGTCACACATTATCATTAACCATTACAGAAATCATCAGATTTTCATACATTATCATTAACCATTGCAGTAATCATCAGATTTTCACACATTATCATTAACCATTGCAGTAATCTCAGACTCTTACACATTATCATTAACCATTGCAGTGATCATCAGACTCTTACACATTATCATTAACCATTGCAGTAATCATCAGACTCTTACACATTATCATTAACCATTACAGGATTCATCAAGTTATCAAACATTAGCATTAACCATTACAGGAGTCATCATATTTACACACATTATCATTAACCATTGCAGTAATAATCAGATTGTCACACATTATAATTAACCATTGCAGTAATCATAATAATGTCACACATTACTATTAACAATTGCAGTGATCATCAGACTTTCACACATTATCATTAACCGTTACAGGAATCATCAGATTTTCACACATTATCATTAACCATTACAGGAGTCATTAGATTTTCAGACATTATCATTAACCATTGCAGTAATCATCAGACTGTCACACATTATCATTAACCATTAAAGAAATCATCAGATCTTCATACATTACCATTAACCATTGCAGTGATCATCAGACTCTTACACATTATTATTACCCATTGCAGTGATCATCAGACTCTTACACATTACCATTAACCATTGCAGTAATCATCAGATTTTTATATATTATCATTAACCATTGCAGTAATCATTAGACTCTTACACATTATCATTAACCATTGCAGTAATCATCAGATTTTCAGACATTATCATGAACCATTACAGTAATCATCTGACTCATACACATTATCATTAACCATGGAAGTAAATATAATGAAGGATTTATACAGCATAGAGAGTCAAACTAGAGGAGCGAAGACGGTGTGATATTTTTCAAATGATCACATGTAACAAGTGAAATACGACCTGTACATGTAAAGGATTAAACATTACACGACCCCTGTATAGCACCATGGCTTAAACAGAATTAGGTAAAAAAATGTAGTGATGTTAATTGCATTTTATTAGACGTCACTGGTTGGGAATAAATAAATCATCCAATCAGAGAGAGGCATGTGACAGTTATTGCCCGATAAGTGCACATTCCCCACCAGTACCTCTCTATGTCAGTTCGAGCTCTAAATTTGAACGTAACAGTTTTGCAACGACAGAGGAATGATGATTTTAAACCAAACTAAGAAAGCAAATACTGTGAAGTGAACGATTTATTTCATGGAGAAACTTGTAGATTCAGTTGAAGTTTAAATGGAAGGTGCTTCCTGAGATGGTAGCGTTGCCGAAAATTTGATGACCATGTGGAGCCGATTTCGGCAGACGGCCTACAACTTCTTCAACTTAGATCACACTGTGTGTCTGGGTGACGGTAGGTATGGAGCCATGCGCGATGACACAAGTCACAGAGGCATCCGACGCCTAGGAGGAAACAATGGTTGAGTGTAAAACACTGCTCAAAGAGCGGCGTTCTTCTTAAGACGGCCTCTATCTGTACGTAACTTCTCAGACTGGACTCGCTCCGGTGGCCAGTTACGGACGTTAAACCCTGTATTCCAACACCAGCGTGACTCAAAACATTGGCCACAGTGTCGTTTGTGTACCGCTGACTGAGTCCTGCATCACGGGAGATGTCTGCCATCATCGAGCACAAGCTGTTCACTCCCGTCGCTTGCTTGTAATACCAACAATCCGCCGCTTTTGGAGGGGTTACAGGTAAGAGAACGTTGAAAAAACGCATCGTTGCCCATATTGCGCTTATCCACATATAGTACAGCTATAGTGTGAAAGTTTTTCGAGGCATGTTAGAATCCTAGTTTATGCAGGAATGCAACGTAATAAAGTAAACCTACAGGATAGAGAGTAAAACCACAGCAGCGACAACAGCGTGATAGCTGGTAAGTGGTCACACTTAACCGATGAGATACGGTTTGCTGTCAGTTTACGTCAGTTAGGGCTTCATTCTAACTGTTTATCTAAATGCCCAAATAGCAGTAAATTACAGGTCTCCTAATTGCATCTTGGCTTAAAAAGCATGAAAAAGGTAAAGAAAAAGCACTGGCATTAATTATCATTAGCCATTGCTGGAATCACACTTTAATTATCATTAACATTTGCAATAATCACCAGTCTCACAAATAATGATTCAAACATACCTCCAAAAACTTTAACACTAATAGCAATGGTGAACGATCTGTGTTCAAATTGAAAATCTGCAAACAGTTGCCGTCCTCGTCATAGACGCTGGGACGGTTCTATTTCGCTAATGAAATAGGGGAGCTGGGTTGTGCTGTCAGAACGTCCGTTTTCTTCAGAATTTGACAGCTCACATTTTCCCAGGACAAAGGCAAAATAAATTTACATATAACTGGTCAGGCAGTTAAGTTTAAAGGTGAATTATTTACCTTCAACGACATCATGTGACCAATAGGCACTTATCCCGTGTATGGGATATAAAGAGGTGGCATCAAACAACAAGCATCAGTGGTACCATATAAGGATAAGCACAACATGGGCAACGATGCGTTTTATCAACGTTCTCTTACTTGTAACCCCTCCAAAGTTGGCGGATTGCTGGTATTACGAGCAAGCGATGGGAGTGAATAGCTTGTGCTCGATGATGGCAAACATCTCCCGTGATGCAGGACTCAGTCGGCGGTACACAAACCACTGTCTCCCTGCCACTGCAGCCACTGAACATCGCTGGTGTTGGAACACAGGGGATAATGTCCTTAACTGGCCACCGGAGCGAGTCCAGTCTGAGAAGTTACAAACAGCCGTTTGAAGAACAACGCCTCTCTTTGAGCAGTGTTTTACACTCAACCTCCCAGGCGTCGGATGCCTCTGTGACTTGTGTCAGCGCGCCTGGCTCCATACCTACCGTCACCCAGACACACAGTGTGACCCAAATTGAAGAAGTTGTAGACCTGAGTCTGCCAAAATCAGTTCCACATGGTCATCAAATATTCAGCAACGCTACCATCTCAGAAAGCACCTTACATTTAAGCTTCGATTAAGTATACAGGTTTCTTCACGAAATAAATCATTCACTTGACAGTTTTTTTTCTTAGCTTGACTTAAAATCATCATTCCTCTGTCGTCGCAAAACTGTTACGTTCAAATTTAGAGCTCGAACTGACATAGAGAGGTACTGACGGGAAACGTGCATTTATTGGGCAATAACTGTCACATGCCTCGCTCTGATTGGATGATTTATTTCCCACCCATTCCACTGGCACAGACTTACCCAAAATCATAACAAAACAACCTAGACTGTCAAATATTAACAAAAAGGGGAGAGTGGTTGTCTTCAGTGTGATTTGTCCCCTAATGGCTGAGTTATTTCATAATGGTATGTTAGAATAGAAATAAAACGTAGTTTGCCATGCTCAACTCATCAAGATAATGTACAGTAGACGAGAGTTGTCCACTGTTTGAAAACTGTGGCCTCTAGCTCTCAAACAGTGGACAACTCCTGTCTGCTGTGCATTATCTTGGTGATCTGAGCACGTTTTATTTCTTAATTAACCATTGTAGTAATGGCCAGATTCACAAATTATCAATAACCAGTGTATAGTGACCACTAGATTTTGAATAAATGTTATGATCAATGCATTTTGTGGTATATTCACTTTCTCTTACAGAAATCTGATTTCTTCCAGTGGTAAGATTTTTAACTCTAATTCCGGATACCTACACATTTGCAAGGATAGCAAAAACGATGTCACCGGCTATACACATGCACATAACGCAAAACCCATCCCAGCATTTTTGTAAATCTACCACAAACTTTCAACTTCGGGAGTGGTAGATCCACGGTCAGTTCTGGGTCGAGTCACGCCTAAGGCCTTAAAAGAGGAAGTTGTAACTTTGTCGTTTGTAGTTCTGCATGAAGGGGATAGTGCAACGACTGGTTGACCCTTATCAGTATAATGACTCGGGCGGGGTGGCTTACTTGCCTTCGGTAAGGCGTCTCAGTGAAGCAGCACTAGATAAAAGAGCGGTGGAAATCCATCCCGCAACAAGGAGGCACATTGCGTGCACTCTAAGGATTCCTTCGTCGTCATATGACTGAAAAATTGTTAAGTACGACGTTAAACCCCAAGCACTCACAAACTGTCACCATTTTGAATTACTTCGGCGAATTTCTTTTCTAAATTAACCTGAGATTTAAAATGCGTGTATAGGATTGCACATGTTATTTATTTATTTATTTATTTGATTGGTGTTTTACGCCGTACTCAACAATATTTCACTTATACGACGGCGGCCAGCATTATGGTGGGTGGAAACCGGCCAGAGTCCGGAGGAATTCACGACCATCCGCAGGTTGCTGACAGACCTCCCCACACACGACCGGAGAGGAAGTCAGCATAAGCTTGACTTGAACTCACAACGACCGCATTGGTGAGAGGCTCCTGGGTGCTGCTAACCAACTGAGCCACCTACACACATGCTATTTACCTGTAATATGTTTTGATTGTCTGTAATTTATTGTCCATGTAAAGTTTTATCTATAATACGATAGTAGGCCTATCAGTGTAGCGGGAAATGTTTACTTGATAACTGCAAACTGATGGAAGTAATTGAAAATGACTTTATACCGGATATCTACACTGTGTAGCTTACCGTAAGCGATTTCAGCCTCAGTGTATGCTGAACAGTTGGTACGACACGCACAGTTCGGCACTACGCCGGTTTTTTGCATAAACATTTCTTATCTTCCGGCCCGCTATCAATCCCAAGGCCACCCAAACTCATACCGCGCACATGCATGGGAAGGTCTGCCTGCAACCTACGGAGGTCGTGTGTTTCCTCCGGGATATGCCCTGTTTCCTTCCACCGTAATGTTGGTCGCCGTCCTATTAGTGAAATACACTAGAGTACGATGTGAAAGACCACCAAATAAATAAATTGAATCTTACTGTTTTGCGGCATCCCTTACGAGCACATGTCATCGTGACATATTCGTAAAAACCTGCTTTAAAAGGGTAATAATCGCAGTTTTTCCAAGGAAGAAAACTTTCGTATATGGCGATATTTTTAAAAAGTGAACAAATCAGCATTGGATAGTGCCTTCCCCAGATGACGTCATGCATGCATTACATGTATGGGCAGGGATCAGTGTGTTAACTTTCGTTTTTTAAATCCTTAAGCATCAGTTTATACAAACAATGATGTAATTGTATTGGTGTATGGGCTGTCAGCTGTGAGGATAACCTTTAAAAATACTGGCAGTAACAAAGCTATTAAACATTCACGTGGCACATAGACCCTCCATCACTGTGTAGGTTTGCATGGATAAAATTACGGCCGTTTTTATTCCTTGACGTTATATCGGATCTGGGTTTACACAGAAATGTTTATCCAGTAAATTGTCACTTTCCCACGTACATCGTCAGTTTGCACATTAACCTGTACTGTTATATATTTTCCTACATTCCTCTTATTTTATCATCTATATTACTTCTAGGGAAATAGCAAATACATTTATGTACATCTCCTATCCGTTAACTGAAGCAAATCGTTTAAAATGGTCAGTCGTAGAACCCTTTTCTGTTGTAGTAATCTACTGACACCAATAGCATTACAAAAGATACGAAATGCGGTTTCAGGACGAAGTAACTTGATTTGATTTCTGGAGCAAACTCAAAACCAAGTTTCGAACTAAAAATCTCAAAATGTTTTTCTGATGTCAATCTCCCGTATAATACTTCCGCATAACATGTTAATGTTAATCATAATTACAGGAGAACATGTGCTCTCAATCAGGATTCTCACTTCAGTTGACACACATTACGTAATACCATAGCTTAACAATTATCCATTCTATTTATTTGATTGGTGTTTTACGCCGTGCTTAAGAATATTTCACTTATACGACGGCGGCCAGAATTACGGTGGGAGGAAACCGAGCAGAGCCCTGGGGAAACCCACGACCATCCGCAGGTTATTGAAAGACCTTCCAACTTACGGCCGGAGAGGAAGCCTGCATGAGCTGGACTTGAATTCACAGCGACCGCATTCGTGAGAGACTCCTGGGTCATTACGCTGCGCTAGCGCGCTAACCGACTGAGCCACGGAGGCCCCCTCATTATCCATTCTAATTTATGATAACACTTACATGTATTTAATGTAAGACGGCGTATATCTGACTCATACAAAAGTTTTCGAACTCTTCCTTTAGGTACAACTTGTTCTCCACAGTATCTTTATTAGTTCACAGTACTATGAAGGATGCCTGTTAAACTGTATGGCCCAAATACGAATGTTAATGGTGCAGGAAACGTAGAAACTACATGAAGTTTAGTCCGAATAGTTTGTTGTAAGTGTGGTCTTCAATATTTGTTTTCATTTTTCTTCAATAAGAAAAAGGCAATCGAAAATAATTTTTGTTTGGTGGGTATTTGGGACCACCATTTGGTATATATAGTTTTTGTGTAATAATGTTATAAATGAGGATGTAAAACTTATTAAATTAACATATTTACTCCAGAATTTGGTCTTTTCAGCTGAAAACCGTGTTAAACCTTGATTTTGAATTTATTTATATTTTTAATATTTTCATAAATATTATCATAATTCAGATCAAACACGTGTCTGGATATAAACAACAAATTTATATTCAAACAAATTCATTAAACATGCATCACATCCTTATTTAGAACATTATGCAAAGACGATAAATACCAAAAGTTTGGTGCTCTTCCATCTGATTTTGGTATCATTTTTTATGTTTTCATCTCCTTCAAACTTGCCAAAAATATGACAAAACTGATCACATTATAAAGATTATAAAGTTTTACATATGAAGACAAACGGTAACCAAAAGGAAACTTTGAAAGAACGCAGAAATACACACATGAATGTTTCAGTAAAGATATTTTTCTGCTTAACGTTGATCTTCATATTGTAAATGAAAAACACAGTGCCTCGTTTGAGCGAAAAATTGGCGTTTTTGATCGACAATGCATTTTAGCGGGTTATTACTAAGCAATCATTCCGTTTATGGTCATATAACTTTTATGGGTGCTTCGATCAAGTTTTGTACTTCTGATTTGGAAATTTTGCGGAATTGTGCTGGGATTTTGAAATTTGCACTTTCTTTCGTACCTCTCGGGGGCCGGTTCTCTGCCTTCCGTACCAGGTCCTTTCGATGGCATTTCACCTGAAGTACATGGTATGGTTAAGCGAGGTATCGATCCCAGTGCAATAAATTTTGCACTTCAAGAAGCGAAACTGACTAGAGCTTTGACTGAAAAAGAAAAAACAGCTGCCAACACCTCCGTAAAGCCACTTTAGTTGTTTTTCTCCTCCTTTCCTGAATTATGGTAAGTGTGCGGCAGTTTTGAACATTCTGAAACGTGTTACTGATGTGAAGGTCATTTAATCAAAAAATCGTAGCCTACTCCAGTCATACTGAAATACCTTTTCTGTATGATACCCTTAGATACTGTAAAATGGGGAAAATCACTGTACCACAAATGTGTAACCGTTGAACTCCAGTCAAATAAATAATTTTATAATAAATGTAACCTTCAGCCTTATAAATCCGCCACATATTACATATAATATGACGTGTTAATGCCAGGCGAGCTCTCAAGCAGGATTCAGGTATGCTTTCTGCTGCATGTAACGTATTAGCTTATTTCCCAATCGATTTTAATTCAAGGTAAGACTTATTTAATACAATCGGGTCTATGTCTCTACTCACATAAATTGTGTTTGCAAAGAAACCTTCCCCCTCCACCAACTAGTATTCGAACTATTTCTCGGTGCTAACTCTTTCCCAGTGACTTCGGTGTGTATACTATGAAGGATGCCTTATCCACTTCGACAGACATACGGATTTTAAACTTCCCAAAATATGACAAAACATTAAGCATTATAAAGTTTATGTTTTAGGTATAAAGGCAAACGTCTTGCGAGGTGAAGAGGACGGTTCCGTTCGCGCTGTATTAGAGTAACCCGGCGCTCTGCCCCTTTTCCTCCCACCATAATGCTGGCCGCCGTTGTACGATTGACATATTCTTGAGTACGGTGTAAAACACCAGTCAAATAAATAAATAAATAAAAAAGGGATTTTTCCTGAAACACGTGGAGGAATGATGGACTAAAAAACAAATGAGTCTTTCAAAAAATGTCTACATCTTTGTATTCCGACTTCAGTTCGAACGTGTTTTTCTTATCACGGAATGGAATATAAGAGTTATGCAGGCTTTATATATAAGTATACATGTTTCCACGGAATAAATGTCAGTTATAGGCAAGAAATGTTCAAGTAGGGACATCAAACTAGAGCGCTGTAGAATCACATGTAACACAGTGCATGTATCATTGTATTCACAGCAATCTTTAATAATGTTTAACAATGTAGGCTATAGCTAATAAATAAACAAGTGTGGTCAGAATGATCCAGATTTATTACGGCCGATAGCTTCCATTCAGGAACATTCATAAACAAAGTGTCTTTAACCTCTAGCAGTGCCTGATTTCCATCTTGCACTTTATAAATTGGAAAACCTTGAAGCATTGTTTAAAGAGAGAGAATATTATCTAATATGTCGGCTGTGAAAAGAAAACAGTGATTGTCATTCATGTATTCGATTTGCCACATCCCTGGCATGTAAGTGCGTGTACAACATAGGCCCCTATTTATATTCATAAGATATGTTCATTTTAACAGTGAAGGTGGAATCAGTTCTAATACAATTAACCCTTCCAATATATGGATCCACGAACCACATTTGTGTTTGTTACATTAGTATGTGATCTCCGTGTATTACATCTCACTTGCTGCATAGGCTTTGTTCGTCTGAACTCGACGTACATGCATGGTTTCGTACATCTGTTCGCCACGTGCCACGCGCCCTTATACCAGTCGTACTATATCTCCTAACCCCCTCTACCTCCCCTCCCTCGTCACACACTTTGCTTATTTTTCAACACAAATAATTCGGACTTAACATTCAGCCTCGCGAGTTTTCACATTGGCACGAGAGCCGCTCGTGTACGTCCTGTGTTCACGCCACAGTTCCCAGCCTATAGATGAACACGTCAACCTGAGCTCCCACGCATGCATACTTTTGCGCAAAATACATTTCTTTTGTGCACTTCTTAAACGTTGTAGAGAGAATGCATCTTTTCACATTATCTGAAGACAGAAGATATTCAACAGCCTAGAAATTCCAACAGAACTGTGAAAAACCTAAAATAGGATTAAAATAAAAGCAAATCTTTTGAGATTATATGCCTAAGTTTCTTAGAAAAGTAGGACAGGATAAGAGCGTTAACTGTTACTCTTATTTTTAATCGCTCTGTCAGTTAGCTCATGACTATCACCCCGCCCTTCATGCTACTGTTAACTGTGTACAGTGCTGTAGAGTGTGAGCCCCCAACGTGACTCGGGCTGCTTCAGAATGACACACGACCTGTTGCCACGTTTTAGATAAATGGCGGGCGATGAAAAAAGCAGGATCAACACGATTATTACCCAATGAAAAGCGACCTTTGTCGCTCTGACCGCATTACGAAGAATGACGTCAATGCATGACGACTGACCCCGATTCTTTCCTCGCACCCGACTCCTTGGAAAGTTGTAAAACGGGCACAAAATTTACAAAGCTGGATATCACGCCAACCCAAGCCTTAAGCTCAGTCCAGACAAAAGTGAGGCGAAGAGCTGACAAAGAATTATAAGAAGTATATATATATGTATGCTTTGGACTACAAGGTGCTGCTTCACTGGAACGCAGCCTGGGCTTAAATCTAGACCGTCTTCCACGACACCGCCTTCCCAAAGACGGTCAGTGAATTTTCATATCAGACTATATGCTTCTCGCAGTTACAAATGTACATGTATTATGAAAAATTTGAAATATAATACCATTGGAAAATTTAGCTGCACGTTTTACTGTACCGGCAGTACATGCTGTGATATGAAAATGTATAGCATGATCAAGACGTGTATATTGGCCTACATCTGTCTTATTATCGCGTTGAAGAATTAAATTAATATAGGCCCATATGCCAGCTGATTTTGAATTTTGGCCCTTGTATGTATAGGCGACCTGCATGTACCACTTTCTATATTCTTATTTCTACGACACTTTTCTACGAAATTAAACAGTAGAACTGATTTCAAGATTTGCGTAGGCCTACACAGTGCAAATTACTACATGGTGCAAATGGAAAAAGACAAGGTACTTGGCATATAAATTATTAATGACACATCTTCAACCTAGATGTACTTTATCTACCATGTCACCGACTTATACTTTGATCGTCCAGTTTGACGCCTGATTTTCTGTCTTTGACCCGGCGTATACTCAAGATTGAGCCCGAGACACCCTTTGGCTTTTTCCCGTCATGCAGGGCCGTCACAGCACAGCCCTCTGAAGATATAAATACTGCATTCATATCACACAAAGAGCAGTTATCTAGGAAAATAGTTATCTATATAGGTCTAAGCATCAACCGCAAATATGTGACAGACCAGATATAAGTTTTAACAATTGAAGATGATAGTGATAACCCATAGACATGTACTTGTCTTCAGTGGTCTCTTATCTGGAGAGGTTGGCATTTTCCAATCTGAGATTATCGTGTTAGTGTGTAACAAATCTGCCACTAGATATCACTGTTCAACGTATGGGCAAGGCGTGGTATATATAAACATTAAAACTACAGTATATATAATTTTTACATGGCACACAGCCGGTGTTGTCTGCCTGTGATTTGTGGTCGCTGCCAGATCGCTCAGACTGTACATGTGCGTGCTCTAGTCATAAACCTTACAACAAATTTAACAATAAATTAAAGAAGGAGTTTTTTTGTAATATTGGTACTACTTCGTTTGGCTCTCGGGACCCAGCTGTTCAGAAATGGTTAAAGACAGACTGAACTTTAAACCAAGTCTTCAATTTGTACTTAGCCTAAAAGAAATTGTGTAGGCCTACCAGTGTATAAAATATGAACAAAAACTGCTGCTGTCATGCATTGGATAAGTCCATTGGCCACTGAGTTAGGCTAAAATTTTAAATACAAAATATGACTTAATACCAGTATTAGCTAGTACAGTTTCGAACGACTGGGCCCTGCATGTACGAAGATTTATGGGCCAAGTACTGGTCGGTCCAGTGCCAGTGATATTTGACTGGAGGAGGCGTCGTGTCCGGTGTCTTGAACAAGGCGTTCCGGTCAGTTAGGCAGCACTATATAAATTGCAACTTTGGGTCCGGCCTGCTTCAAGGCGACATGATAAGACTAAAATGATGCACGCTGCAAGCGACGTTAAACCCAAATCACACGAACACGGAAGTCCTTTTATCAAAGTTTTTCGTTGTTTTTTTCTTCACAATTGTCCATGAGATGGACTTCACATCTGTCGGATGTACTGCTAATTAGATCCAGAGAAGTGAAGGATTCGAAAAATATGCAAATTAGGCAATAATGAAGTATGACAAACGACCAATGCGCTAGTTAAATCTGATATTTAAAATTAATGTTTTCGAAAGAGCGAGAAAAAGAAAAAAAACAATCAGATAAAATATAGACCACGGGCCTTTGTGTGGGTAGACATGACAGGCGTTGTGAAGGCTGATCAAGATGTAATCATTTGTGCATATATATTTCTTTTAATTTTTTTGGTCCCATGCCTCGGGAACAAAAGGCCTATAGCGAAACCAACAGCGAGGTTTGTGGTGACGTTAATCGATCACACAAACACTATCCAGGCGATAACCTTACTCCTTACAGCGCATGCGTCGCCCTCTGCCTTTCTCTTTACATCACTGCCACCACTGGTACATTTTGGGCAATAACTTGAGAATGACTACCTCCAAACATGAACAGTGTATAACATCACTACATATATTTAGGTGTAGAAATAAAATGCCCGCTGCGGCCATCTTGTTTTTTTTAATTTTTTTTTTTTATTTCAGACCATTTCACCTCTGCATGTGCCCCAAACAATATGGTCCCTGCGGCTGTCTTTTTGTCCCGATCATTAAACTGTCCCGACGATAACTTGAGATCGAACTCTTTGACCCAGTACATTGATACTTGCACATGTGTGATATCACATTACTGAGAAGTCGACTGCTATTGATTTTTGTCTTGTACCAGTACGTAAAATGATACACGGTTACTGCAACCATTTCCTTTGTCCGGACAATAATTTGAAAACTTTTTCACCCATTGCATGCCTCGAAATTTGGACACTGTGGCATTACCGAAAGGACTGTTGGACTTGGTCTTTGCATACATTATGATAATATGACATGGCCACATTTTGTTTCCCAGACATTTTGATGTATTGCAGCAACATTTATAAATTCAGTTGGACAATGTGCTGACCATCATATGTGCATAGCCTACAATTTGATCCCCGTGATTCGCCGTCATACAGGACGAATGGACAGAGATTTGTGCGAACAAGATAACTTTCTTTCTCTGTCATGTAGCTAACGATAATATACATGTTACACAATTGAGCGTGTGTAATTATCACCAAAATATTTACAAAATATGTAAATTCTATATTTCAGAAACGAATGTCCACATTGGTGTAGACTGATCAACACTAGTTCCCTGGCGCATACATTGTTCTTGTTTTGCGTGTAACTTGACCATACCAACTTTAACAATGTTAGCACCAACAAAGAATTTTATTACCGTATAGGCCTACATCTTGTTATTATTATGGTAGTCGGGACACATGAAACTCACCGGACTATTTTTATACTTCCTGGTATCCGAAATAAACAATATTTAACATTATAAAAAAACACAATCTGTTATATTTAAACGGAAGTCTGTTGTTTGAGTGATGTTACAATGTGATCCGTTATTCTAGCAGATCATTCTATTAAACACAGAACACCTGTTCTATTAATTCAGCGTAAGCATTTATCAGATTAACAGGATATTGTGTTGAATATGACAGAATATTATGTTATAATAACAGAATACATTCTAGCATCACTCAGACAACAGACTTTCTGTTAAGATTAACAGATTTTTGTCTTAGTGTAACGCGTGAACCGTTATATAATTTAAATCGAAAGCTATAGATTTATATCGTACATGGAAAAAGTTCTTTTCTTTTGAGTGATAACGTACCGGTTTCGTTGAATTCGACGAGTTTATACAACAAATCGCAAATTCTAGCCTAGTTATATCCTTCCATTCATTTACCCTGTGGCTTCAGCATACACGTACCACAGGACTGATTCTCCACTAAAGATAACTAGCTTTTTCATTCCAACACCGGACACGACACTCCGTCACATTAATTGTTCAGTCACAGTGTATTTCCACCTGGTCAGCCTCTACGAGGCAGCCTGCATCTCTTGAGTCAAGATACCAGGGAAGCACCGAGATTTTCTATTTTGAAGTCCGGGGTATATTACTTGACTCGGGTTGTAACAAAAGTGTTTATAAATTTGCCACCAAATA